>NW_027636822.1:0-294439 GCF_936440315.1 Barbus barbus | reverse complement strand
TTTTTTCCTTCCATTTTTTTTCATTAAGATTATTTTTTGCCTAGTAATCATTATGTTGTAGATACAATTATTTGACTTACAAAACTTAAAGTAGCTGTTTAGTTTAATTTGATACTTTGCATTCATGCTAACTTAAAACCCAAATGATAAAACAGTTAACTATGTTATGACTGCTTGGGGTGGGGATAGTTGTAACAGTTCATTAAAAATGTTACAACCAACTCCTTATGATTCCAATGAGTCCATTTATCCAGTCACGTCCTCTGTTGAGGCAATGTCATGTGAGGTTTTTGTTGCACATCAAGGGATTTATATAAAATGTGTTTCCATCATAGTTTATGTGCTTATCTTCTTACTGGATAAAAACACTATCCGCCTCAAATGAGCATATACATTTGTTTGTTTGTTTGTGCACGTTTAGAATTTATGCACATCTTGACATTTCCATCCAGCATTTGTTTTTTCATATGACATTCCAAAATTCACAAAGTAAGTAGATGGCAACACAGCTAGTGACTGCAGCACACACACACACACACACACACACACACACAGTTTGTTTCTGTGCTAAATTTAAAGTCCTAAAAGGAATACACTCAATACAGTATAATGTTTTTGTCACTTTAAATGATTCACTTTATTCAGAACTGATTATTCTTTGTTCTTCAATCAAGTTTTTACATAAACTGGAAGTGTGGGTCTTATTTCAGCAAATTACTTCACACTGTTACATCTATCCCCAGCCTGTGTTACAACTCACCCAGAGGGGTAGGTTGTAACAACGGAACGCTTTGTATTTGACATTAACGCACACAATCTGGGATTATGCAGAACACATGCAAGTAAGTTTTATTTGTAGTAGACAAATGGGCTACGATATATCAAAGTTTGAGAGATCTAGCACAAACAACCACTGAGTTACCGATGCTCAAACAAAAAGTGTTACTTTTACTGGATCAGAGGTAGCTGACAACACTTTAAAGGTGATAATTCTTCTTGGGAAGTTTCATATACATAAAGCAAAAATTACGTCTATTAGTCCCTCTTTTAAGTTTTTTTGTAAAGAACTTAATATATTTTATGACTCACTGACTTCAGTTACTAGAAACAAGAAATGTATAAAAACATCTCTCAAATTAAAAAATGTTATTTGTAAAATGTAATCTTATCTTACATGATGTATATTTGTTATAGGTATTTTTTTTTTTTTTTTTTTGTGTGTTGTGAGTTATGTTTGAAGTTAGTATTTCTGTATAAGTGATTTTGAAAGAGAGAAAGATGACAGCAGAAATATTTCACATTCTCCAAGAAACACTCCGCATTGTTTTAGTACAGCGCTTTGAACCAACCAATCGGTTAAATTAATAAGCAAATTAACATCATCTACTTGCGGTTTAGTGTATTTAAAAGTATGCTTTTTCCTCAGCATATCTTTTTTCTATAGGCCTATTCAAAATGTTATTGCAGTTGTAATTTTGCACTGTAAATTTTATTTGATTGGCAACAGCGCTATAGTGCATTTTGATTTTCTGATTTTTTTGTTTTGTTTTGTTAACTAATTATTAGACATTAAAGATGATGCATACATTTATTAATGTTAAAAAAATTGGCCTTTATTAAGGTAAATAACATCTTGGGGTAAATATAAAAAAATAAGATTTAAGCATGTAAAAGCTGATAGAGCACTGATGAAAATATAGCTTCTTATGTTTATACCACCAAAAATCTTGGTGATGCAGTGCTTTTGTGAGGATATTTTGTATGGGATATTGTCTGCTGATATGAAAAGTTCATTGCATGGTAATAATGGATAGCATTTTGACAGTGATAATATCCTCCTGATAACCAGGGGAAAAAGGTTTTGTGAAAATAGGCTTTTAGGGGACATTTTATGTGTTGTTCAAAAGACATGTATTGGCAAAAACCATTTTTGACGGAATCAATCAATCAATTTTTATGTTTCAGGATTTTTGTTAACCAAACTTTGTATAAAGATGATTCTCAACTGTTATGAAAGATAAAACATAATGAATTGATATACTCTTATTTTATGCATTATGTGTGTAAAATAGCTATAAATAAATGAAAAAAGAAGTGGAGATAGTAGTAGTAATAATGGGAGTAGTAATTAGCAACATTTTCATTAGAATATCTAATATTTCATGGGAATATTGATATTTAATTTCTTTCCCTGTTTATTTGTTGTGTTTGCCTGTTTACATGCTGTAAGTCTTTGTTCAGTGAACAAAATGCTATGCTTGGGGTTCAGGAGGATATTTAGTTTTCTTTTAACATTAAATATCACACATGCATGTAATATAATGTGTATTTCCATCATAGGTTTAGTCTTAAATTTCACAAAAGGTGGTATTAAAAAGGTCTGTAGTAGACACCCTGATATAATTCTCAATTCTTTTTTTTCTTCCTTTCCTCAGAATTGTAATGTATAAACACACAGTTGCAAGAAAATGTCAGAATTGTGAGCTGACATTTTTCCTGTCAGAATTTGACATTTGCAACTTTTTATCTCACAATTCTGAGAAAAGTTTGATTAAAACTTATAATCATTGCTGTTAGTGTTCATCGTCTGTTTGATTACGTCTTTAATTGATTTTTACGGTACATCTCTGCCACATGTACAGGTGCATCTCAATAAATTAGAATGTGGTGGAAAAGTAAATTTATTTCAGTAATTCAACTAAAATTGTGAAACTCGTGTATTAAATAAATTCAATGCACACAAACTGAAGTACAAACCCGATTCCAAAAACGTTGGGACACTGTACAAATTGTGAATAAAAAGGAATGCAATAATTTACTCATAAACTTAATCTCATGAACTTATATTTTATTCACAATAGAATATAGATAACACATCAAATGTTGAAAGTGAGACATTTTGAAATGTCATGCCAAATATTGGCTCATTTTGGATTTCATGAGAGCTACACATTCCAAAAAAGTTGGGACAGGTAGCAATAAGAGGCCGGAAAAGTTAAATGTACATATAAGGAACAGCTTATTTGCAACTTATTAGGTCAATTGGCAACATGATTGGGTATAAAAAGAGCCTCTCAGAGTGGCAGTGTCTCTCAGAAGTCAAGATGGGAAGAGGATCACCAATTCCCCCAATGCTGCGGCGAAAAATAGTGGAGCAATATCAGAAAGGATTTTCTCAGAGAAAAATTGCAAAGAGTTTGAAGTTATCATCATCTACATCATCTTTCACCCATAGAAAACATTTGGCGCATCATAAAGAGGAAGATGCGACAAAGAATACCTAAGACAGTTGAGCAACTAGAAGCCTGTATTAGACAAGAATGGGACAACATTCCTATTCCTAAACTTGAGCAACTTGTCTCCTCAGTCCCCAGACGTTTGCAGACTGTTATAAAAAGAAGAGGGGATGCCACACAGTGGTAAACATGGCCTTGTCCCAACTTTTTTGAGATGTTGATGCCATGAAATAATAATAATAATAATAATTTAAAATCAACTTGTTTTTCCCTTAAAATGATACATTTTCTCAGTTTAATTAATAATCATTGCATTCTGTTTTTATTCACAATTTGTACAGTGTCCCAACTTTTTTGGAATCGGGTTTGTAGTTTAAGTCTTTGGTTCTTTTAATTGTGATGATTTAGGCTCACATTTAACAAAAACCCACCAATTCACAATTAATCTCAACAAATTAGAATACTTCATAAGGCCAATTTTTTATTGAATTGTTGGCCTTCTGGAAAGTATGTTCTTTTACTGTATATGCACTCAATACTTGGTAGGGGCTCCTTTTGCTTTAATTACTGCCTCAATTCGGCGTGGCAAGCCCAGGTTTCTTTGACAGTGGCCTTCAGCTCATCTGCATTGTTGGGTCTGGTGTCTCTCATCTTCCTCTTGACAATGCCCCATAGATTCTCTTCTATGGGGTTCAGGTCAGGCAAGTTTGCTGGCCAATCAAGCACAGTAACACCATGGTCATTGAACCAGCTTTTGGTACCTTTGGCAGTGTGGGCAGGTGCCAAGTCCTGCTGGAAAATGAAATCAGCATCTCCATAAAGCTTCTCAGCAGAAGAAAGCATGAAGTGCTCTAAAATCTCCTGGTAGATGGCTGCGTTGACTGTGGACTTCAGAAAACACAGTGGACCAACACCAGCAGATGACATGGCAGCCCAAATCATCACTGACTGTGGAAACTTCACACTGGACTTCAAGCAACATGGATTCTGTGCCTCTCCACTCTTCCTCCAGACTCTGGGACCTTGATTTACAAATGAAATGCAAAATTTACTTTCATCTGAAAAGAGGACTTTGGACCACTGGGCAACAGTCCAGTTCTTTTTCTCCACAGCCCAGATAAGACGCTTCTGACATTGTCTCTGGTTCAGAAGTGGCTTGGTAAACCCTTTCCTGAAGACGTCTGAGCGTGGAGACTCTTGATGCACCGACTCCAGCTTCAGTCCACTCCTTGTGAAGCTCTCACAAGTGTTTGAATCAGCTTTGCTTGACAGTATTCTCAAGCTTGCGGTCGTCCCTGTTGCTTGTGCACCTTTTCCTACCCAATTTCTTCCTTCCAGTCAACTTTGCATTTAATATGCTTTGATACAGCACTCCTTGAACAGCCACACCTTTCAGTAATGACCCTCTGTGACTTACACTCTTTGTGGAGGGCGTCAATGTTCGTCTTCAAAGTCAGCAATCTTCCCCATTATTGTGGTTTCAAAGAACAAGAGATACTCGGAATTTATACTGTAGGGATGGTCATTAACTGAAACTCAAATGTAAATATTCTAATATTTTGAGAAACTGATTTTTGACTTTCATCAGCTGTAAGCTCTAATCCTCAAAATTAAAACAATTTTTTTTTAAATGTTTTACTTTACATGTAATGAATCTAAAATATATGAAAGTTTCACTTTTTGAAATGTTACAAGAAAAAAATTAACTTTTTCACGACATTTTATTTTATTGAGATCAGCTTGACATAGTCACCACTGATAAGCTACTACTAAATATAATCAAAACTTAATTTTCTGCAAAGCTGCTTTGCAGCGATTTGTATCTTGAAAAGCGCTATACAAACAAACTTGAACTGAAAAATTCACACTTCAAATACAGTGCCACTTTATATCTGTAAGAAATGTAATGATCCATAGACAATATAAATGATGAAAATGAGCTGTTACGTCGGAGCAATAGCCTTGTGGCCCACGTTCTGACATATGCTACAGCTGTGCACAAAGTGACCTGAGTTCAAGTCTTGGCTAAAGGTTCAGGCTTTTCAAGCCAATGTCAATGTTGTTCACAAATGTAGCCTGTAGTTGTGTTATTAATGTATAATGGATTACGTAGCTGTGTTTTAAATTCTAGAAACAATATAGATACTCATAAGGGTTCATATCTATACTTTCAATAAATTAGTCTTTACATAGTTTCTGAATACTAATTAGGCTGGCTAATTTCTAAAGCTTTCAATGTCAGTATTGTTTGTGATCTTAAGATGTAATGTGTATTTGTATTTTTTCTGTTTACACTGTTGTATGCTCCTCTGTTATAGGCCATGAGGAAGAACTCTATCATGCACACAGAGAATAGAGCTCAGTGCTGCTAACTGGGAGAGCAGCTGGAAAACTGGAGAAGAACAGTTGAACACCTATTAATACAGACGACTGTATTATTTTTCTGCAAGAACCACTCTGAGCAAACAACAGCCAGACGCTTGATTATGCACTGCACTTTACTGAGTTCTTCAACATGTGATGCTGAGCAGTTACTGAATGTAAAACTAATAATAATTTATGTGGATGCCATTTATAAACCTGTTCGATTTTGATGTTTTATTTTTGAGATCAATAAAATTGTATGTTTTAACAATGTAATAGCTAAGCTTTGTGTGTGTGTGTGTGTGTGTGTGTGTGTGTGTGTGTGTTGGTTTTGGTGGATTACAAGGACATTTCACCAGTTTACATACCAGCATTATAAGGACATTTGGGATTATGGGGACATAGGACATGTCCTCGTAATTCAAGCAATGTAGATTCATATTTTTGAGCCTCAGCAACAACCTCCTTCTTTTTTGGGGAATGTTCCTTTAAGTACGTGAACCAGTTTTCTGGTGTGTTGGAGTGTGTGGCACTCCGCCTCCTATCGGCAGGATCTGTTACTGCTGATTTATACACATTACCACCTCAATGGGCGGAGACGCCTCGGAAAACGCGGGCTGCCTTGTGATTGGTTAATCACGCTCACGCGCAGTGGAGGCGGGGTCTCTCCAGGAGCACGCGCAATCTACATATGGACAAGTGACAGCAGCGGCTAATTAGGTAAGTAAATAAAGTATTACGATTTATATATTGATTCATTAGTCTAACATATGCTAATAGACATAACACCGGCCATGTGCGCGATTCATAAGCATTCAAAAGCGCAAAATGAACATTTATATGACAGAAATTAATATAATCAGCTTGTAACGCGTTCTGCATTTTTGCTAATAACGTCATTTAATTTGTTGTTTAAATGGCCACTGAGTTTTATTCTGACCATGCACATTGTCTTTGAGAGCAGCTTTGGGGAATATTATATACGCTTTGTTAGTCTACTTTAAGATGGGTTAAATGTAATATTCTGAACTTTTAAATGTGTTTTCTACTTGATGTTTACTTCTTTAACGTTACTTGATGTGAATGAACTGCAACCGAGGTCAGCTCAGTCAGCTTTAAGAGTATAATAATATAGAATGGATAATGCATTATTAATATTGCATTACACTGTTACAGTGCAGATGAGACTGGCCAGTTTAGCATATCAACTTAATTAAATTTGAATAGCAGAATAATAAAACATTGGCCTAAAAGCATCTCTTCTTGATCTTCAGAATCAGAATGAGCTTTATTGGCCAGGTTTGTTTACACATACAAGGCATTTGTTGTAGTGACAGAAGCTCCACAGTGCAACAGAAAGACAGTAACAGGACAGGACAGATAATACATAATAATAAACAAATATTGCATTTATTTTAAATGAAATATGTAATTAGAGGTACAGAGGTAATGCAAAATTACTTAAAAAAAAAAAAAAAAAATTCAACCTCACTGTACAGTACAGCCATCCATAGAGGTTTTCAGATGCTGTTTACGTAAAATGAATATGTACACAGAGTGCTTTGTTTTCCCAGAGTGTGTTTTAAGTGAACTGCACTAAAATCCAGGAGTAAACTGTACTCGCACCTCCTCCTGAGGTAGTCTGAGTGTTGGGGCTTTCTTGTAAAATTCAACTGAACTGTGTGTATCCACTGTATGGATGCTGCAGCATATTACAGATGTATTTGCAAATGTTCTGTGCTTCATTCTGTGTTTTTAATACTTTATTTTAATTTCTGCAGCTAGATGAAATGGAGAATGTTTCTAGACGACGCAGGTTTAAGCCTGTATGTGATGCAGAGGCACACGAGATCAAGAATCAACAAGCCATACCTTGAGCAGCGGCTCATTAACAAGCTCAAAGGTACAGTACTCCATACGCTGCACTGACTAAGTGTTTAGTAATGTCTCAGAATCATGTACACATTCACTCTATGGAGAACCCAGGTAAAAAAGACGTACATGCTTTGTTGCACATTGTGGGGAGAACATGTTTTCCATTACAAATATCTAAACATCCTTAAATCAGATACACCTATTGTGAGTTGCAGCATGAACAATAAAAAGATGACTTGAACAAATATCTGTAAATAGGGTATGCAAATTGTTTTTAGTTGATCTTTCTTAGCCTGTTGGCAGATATTTGTTTCTGTTTTAATCATAAACTTGCTTAATTTTGATTAATTTCTCAAAAAGCAAGACTTCTTATCTCCTATCAATTTGCTTCAAGTAATGTATCTTGATATAAGAATCCCTATTTGGGTAAAACTTTATAATAATTTTAATAAATCATTAACAAACATTATGCAATGCTTAATAGATCCTTAGTTAATATTCAAATAGCTAGAAACATGTGCTTGTTAATGTTTACTAATAAACTATTTGAACATTTCCTAATAATTAACAGATTATTTATTTAATGTAAATTAAAATGCTTACAAATGGCATTCAACTTTCAGTTCATATGATCATAAGCTTTTTTATTTTTTTAATTCTACAAAGGGTTTTAACAGAAAAAAACCTAAGATGGCGGCGCGCGCAGTCGCAGCAGCTTCTCTCTCTCCCGACAAACCGGTGTTTTCGTGTTTTTTGTCTTGTAAGTCGCAATGTTTTTGCACATCTTCGTCTCGTCTACCTGTCTTTAAGCGCGCATACAGTCGTGAGTTTCTGCTCGAGCTCGGCAGAACCACATTTTTAGAGTTAAACTCCGCGCACACTGAAGAGCTGCGGGACCTCGGTCTGCTCCGAAGGCCTTCTCCATCACCGACCCCCACTACTGCATCTCGCCCACAGCGGAGGCGCTACAAGCGGCCTACTGCATCTACTGCATCTCGACCAGCTAACATGCTATCGAGCTGACAGAGCTCTCGTCGAGGGAGGTAAGATCCGCGGCGGCGGGCTTTGTGTTTACATCAATGATGCATGGTGTTGCGACGCTGTTGTGGTCTGCAAACACTGCTCACCCCTGGTGGAGTTTATGATTATTAAGTGCCGGCCGTTCTATCTACCGAGGGAATATACAGCCATACTGCTCGTTGCTGTATACATCCCTCCCAGCTCCAGCAACAACCACAGGAGTGAGGCACTAAATGATCTGTACCAGCACACCAGTGAGCAGCAGACAGCCCACCCAGATGCTTTTCTTATCTTGGCTGGGGATTTCAATCACGCAGACTTAAAGAGTGTGTTCCCAAAAATTCACCAACACATAGACTTTCCAACAAGGGGAAAAAACACTCTGGACTTTGTTTACACCACCCAGAGAGGAGCTTACAAGGCCCTCCCCCTCCCCCACCTCGGAGCCTCAGACCACATCACTGTCATGCTAATGCCTGCATACAGACCGCTCGTTAAAGTCACCAAACCAGTTCACAAACAGATTCAAGTGTGGCCGGAAGGGTCGTCAGAGGCGCTTCAAGACTGCTTTGACACCACTGACTGGAATATGTTTAAACAGGCTGCCACATACAACAATACTACAGACCTCCAAGAGTACTCAGAGACTGTTACTGCCTACATCTCCAAGTGCATTGATGATGTAACAGTCACAAAGTCCATCACTGTCCGGGCCAACCAGGCCGTGGATGACAGGGGAGGTCTACAGACTTCTGAAGGCTCGGAACGCTGCCTTTAGAGCTGGAGATGAGGAGGGCCTGAAGACAGCTAGGGCCAACCTATCCCGCGGCATCAAAGAGG
Source organism: Barbus barbus (assembly GCF_936440315.1). Classification (NCBI taxonomy): domain Eukaryota; kingdom Metazoa; phylum Chordata; class Actinopteri; order Cypriniformes; family Cyprinidae; genus Barbus; species Barbus barbus. The sequence goes on along the minus strand of NW_027636822.1, from coordinate 285,104 downwards.
CCAAGAGACAGTACTCCAGGAGGATAGCCCATCGTTTCAGCGACAGCAGAGACACGCGGAGCCTGTGGCAGGGGATACAGACCATTACGGATTACAAGCCCCCACCACAGACCTGTGACAACACCACCCCCCTGCTGAACGAGCTGAATGCCTTCTTTGCTCGCTTTGAGGCACAAAACTGCACCACTGCACAGAAGACTCCACCTCCTCCCAGCGACCAGGTGATGACGCTGTCCCCGGACAGTGTGAGGAGATCCCTCAGCAGGATCAATGCACGCAAAGCTCCGGGTCCTGACAACATTCCTGGGCGTGTACTGAGAGACTGTGCAGTGGAACTCACTGAGGTCTTCACAGACATCTTCAACATCTCGCTAAATCAGGCTGTTGTCCCCACATGCTTCAAAGCTACCACCATCATTCCAGTCCCTAAGAAGTCATCTCCATCCTGCTTCAATGACTACCGTCCAATAGCACTCACTCCCATCCTCATGAAGTGCTTTGAACGGCTAGTCTTGCACCACATCAAGTCTGTCCTCCCCCCCTCCCTGGACCCCTTCCAGTTTGCATATAGGTCCAACCGCTCGACCGATGATGCCATCACCACTGCCCTCCACCCAGCCCTCACACATCTGGAGAAAAAAGACTCATATGTCAGGATGCTGTTCATAGACTTCAGTTCAGCATTCAACACAATCATCCCTCAACAGCTCACTCACAAACTGGCCCAGCTGGGGCTCAATACCTCTCTGTGCAACTGGCTGTTGGACTTCCTGACCGGGAGACCTCAAGCAGTACGAGTCGGCAGTAACACATCCAGCACCATCACACTGAACACTGGGGCCCCCCAAGGATGTGTGCTGAGCCCCCTCCTCTTCACTCTGCTGACCCACGACTGCACACCATCACACAACTCCAACATTTTCATTAAGTTTGCGGATGACACGACTGTGGTGGGTCTCATCAGCAACAGAGATGAGACAAACTACAGGAGCGAGGTGAGCCGCCTGGCCGGGTGGTGCAGTGACAACAATCTCTCTCTGAACGTGAAGAAGACGAAGGAGATTGTTGTTGACTTCAGGAGAGTACACACTCAGCATGCCCCTCTGACCATCAACGGTGCGACTGTGGAGAAAGTGAGCAGCACCAAGTTCCTGGGTGTGCACATCACTGAGGACCTCTCCTGGACTAACAACACTGTAGCACTGGCCAAGAAAGCACAGCAGCGTCTCTACTTCCTCCGCAAACTCAGAAGAGCCAGAGCCCTGGCCCCCATCATGTGCACCTTCTACAGTGGCACCATCGAGAGCATCCTGACTAGCTGCATCACTGTGTGGTATGGCGCTTGCAACGCATCCTGCCGCAAGTCACTTCAGCGCATAGTGAGAGCAGCTGAGAAGATCGTTGGTGTCTCTCTCCCCTCCCTCCAGGACATCTACAGCACCCGTCTCACCCGCAAAGCCCTCCGCATTGCAGGAGATCCCACCCACCCGACACACAGCTTCTTCAGTCTGCTGCCATCAGGGAGGAGACTGCGGAGTCTCCAGGCGAGGACCAGCAGACTGAAGGACAGCTTCATACATCAGGCTGTCAGGAAGCTGAACTCCCTCCCGTCCTTGCCTCCCCTCCCCTCTTTCACCCCCATTTAACACAGCAACACACTAGGAACTCTGACTCTGTGACACCCCCCCCCACCGACCAACAAACTGTGACCGGCACCTGTCACTTGTGCAGCATTGGCTGATCACTACCCATCCAACATTGACTGCAAATTACCTCTTCGGATAGTCTGACAAAAATCTATCCGAACAGTCACTTCGACTTGTCACTTTAACAGACTGATAAGCTCTTCTTGCACTACACTCATAACAAAACAAAACATCTGCACAGTTTTGTTTTTGTACATTCAACTGGTTTGCACTCCATCTATTCTGCCATGTGCCTTATGCACTTTATCTATCTCTCTTGTTTTTATTTTCTACAATGTCCTCAGACTGATAAGCTCTTTTGCACTACAAATATATCTACACAGTGTTGTTTATTTAACTGGTTTTGCACTCTATCTGCCATGCGCCTTATGCCACTTTATCGATCTAATTCTTATTTTTTTCTACAATATCCTCATTTGTATAATTGTATAGTTGTATGTACATATGTTTAAACTGTATTTATCTGTATCTGAACGTGTTTAATGTTAACTGTATGCACCAAGGGTCTGAGAGTAATGCAATTTCAATTCTCTGTGTGTATGTACTGTACATGTGGAAGAATTGACAATAAAGCTGACTTGAACTTGAAATTGAGATGTTATTCAATAATTAAAAGCTTGTGTTAATGTACAGCACTTGCTGCTATTGACGTGTGATACGTGGGTAAGGCTAGGAACAGGTTTGGTGTTATGGGTAGGGTTAAGCTGTGGTCGAGGGGTCAGTGGTACAGGGTTCAGTCTGATTATTGTAAGGGAACATGTTAACATAGTAGCATAATACAACTGTAGTTAGTGAAGTGCTGAAATGAACTAATTCAGATGAAAATGTAAAAAAAGAGCATTAGGTAGTATCTGAACTGAAGTTTAATGACATTCGTTAGCTTTCAAAAGTACATCAACAAATAAACTTTATCTTTGTAATTTCTGTTAAAATGTGCATTATGATTTGAAAGTTAAACGAAATTTGTAAACTTTATAATTTATGTGAAATTATCTGTTGATCATTAGGTAATGTTTAATAAGTACATTAGTGAACATTAACAAGCACATTACCTCATATCTCTAAATATCTCTTTTAATATTAACTAATGATCTGCTAATTGTTATAGAATGTTTATTGATTTATTAATGAAAGTCGTTATGAAGTGTTACAGACATTTGGATTGGAAAACAAGTCAAAATACTGATAAAACAGCATAACGTTTTTACATTATGATTGAAAGGTACACTAAAAGTTATTTTCATATTCTAGTGTTTGGGAGTGGAGTTATTCAACCCTTAATATTATTATTTTAATTAAAAATTAATGCAGGTCGTTATGGAGTTTATTTTTTCTCCAAACATTGAAGTGCTGCTAATACAACTCTATATATTTACATTTAAAGAACACATTGATGTATTGTGTTCCCTTCAAATTGTTCATTAAATTTACCTTCATAATATGTGCTGAAACCCTGTTAAATTGATATGGTCAAGAGGGCATGAACTGAGAAATCTCATTTTTCCTGATCCTTTGACATAAAGAAGGTCATAGTATTAACGAATAATTCTTAGAAATTAGGTCAAGACTTTCTAACTGATGGCAAACCGGCTAAATCTGACCCAACTATCTTACATTAATCCATTGTATGTAGACTTTGTTCTTTTAAATGCTCACATAGCTGAGAATTGCAGTGTTTCCTGAATGCAAGTTTGTAGTTTTCTGTATTTGTAGTATGCCTAAAATATGTTTTTTTAAGTAATGTTTATTCTCAAACCATTTTAATTTCTCAGGCAAAGATGTGAGTTGTGCTTGTTCTCTAAGTTTTTAAATGAATGAGTAAATACAAAAATATAATAATGGTCATAATAATGATTATATATGTATAATAATATAAAATAATAATTATTTTTTTGACTATCTAGCTGTGTTCATTTTACATCTCAACTATAGAAAGTTCAAATAGAAACTTAATGGACAGCCAATTAAGGGTCATGTTAAAGACATCATTTCAATTTGTGGTCAAAAGCAGACTTACAGTGTCTAGATTTGGTCATGGAGTCTCTTTAGCTCGTGCAAATATTTGACATCAATATTTCAGTATATCAGTATTTGACATTCATTGTCTCTTTTACAGATGAACACAGATGCCGTTGCTGAGATTTCAGTACTTCTGCCAGAGGCAAGTTCAGAACAGGTATTGTGTCATTTTGGTTGAGTGTGCTTACTTTATATCTGTGAAATAGAAAGCTAATGTAGAGACTTGAGTAGAGTTACACGCTGTGAACCAGAAAACACACTGCATTACGAGGACAGGAATGGTTTGCCAGGACACTGTATTGTGTAAATGATTAGTGAACAGGAGGCATATAACTGTCATAATGTCCTGTCAAACCATTCTGTCCTTTCGATGCAGTGTGTTGTCAGTGACATCGATAAGGCTTGGTCATTGTAGATTTGCATGGTTAAATTCTGTACCAGAAACTGCAGAACCAGATGTCAGGCGTAAAACAACACTTTTCAAACGGCCATTTTTTTAATGCAGTGCTTTATATTTTAATAGTGATGTTATAAAGAAGGGTCTCGGTTAGTGCTGGGTGGTATAAAAGATCTCAATTCGAACAGAGCTGTAACATCTAAAGATGCATCTTTTTTGTCAGCACCTGACCAACTAATACTAGCACTTACCTGTTCTAGGTAACTGTTCTAGGTTCTGTACTCTACTCTATTTTATTCCGTTATATTCTGTTAATTTCTCTCTCTCTATGCATATATATACAGTATATGTATGAAGAGTTCAGATGCAAAAGCCTCTAAGTGTCATCTGAAATTTTCATCTAAAATGAGCATTTTTATTTTTTTTTATCAGGCTGCTATATTTAGGTTCAGTAGTTTTACTCTAATGGTAAAATATAGGTCCTTTTCTATGCAATTAAAGTGAAATAACTGAACATAAATATAGGGTCCTGATAAAAATGCAAATTTTAGAAGCAAATTTCAGATGGCACTTAGAGGCTTTTGCATCTGAACTCTTCTCACACACACACACACATATACTGTATATATATATATATATATATATATATATATATATATATATATATATTAGGGATGCACGATATGACAAATGTTAACCGATACCGATAATTAAGTCCTTCTCATGGCCGATGCTGATACCGATAAATTCATATTTTTATATTATAATTTTCATATAATCTGCAGTTTGTGCACCCAGGAGAATACAAAATCTAAGATTCACTGATTAAACTGATATTTTAGTAGCTCTGGCCTAACTATAGCCAGTCCTCGGGCCTGTTTTAGGCTTCTCCTTATCTTTATACTTTAGAAATCAGTATTGAAATCCTAGTCATTGTAGTTACACTCTATGTGAACCAGAAAACACACTGCATTGCGAGGACAGGAATGGTTTGCCAGGACACTGTAATGTGTAAATGATTAGTGAACAGTAGGCATTATCTCACAGCATAGTTCAGTAACAGTGTTGCAAAAGCAACTTTGGTTTCCGAGTAAATCTGTTCTGAGCTCGGACAAGTTTGTTTGCGTTGTGCTGTGCTCATTTATTGGGCCGAGCTGATAAACGCTCTGCACTGCGCAATTCAGATATAACGCAGTGTTGTTGCGCTTTTGTTTCGTTTGCCGTTTGATGTTTCTCTTATGCAACAGAAATGCCAGCGCTTCTGAGTTGAAAAACGCAGTGGTGGGGCACCAGTGTGACCGCAAAATTTATTCACACCGGCAGAAATAATGGTAGCAAAATGCTGCAGATTGGATCCCTGCTCGTCAGTGATATAAAAAATGCTTGGTCATTATAGATTTGCGTGGTTAAGTTCTGTACCAGGAAAAGGCAGAAGATGTCAGGCGTAAAACAACACTTTTCAAACGGCCACTTTTTTAATGCAGTGCTTCATATTTTAACAGTGATGTTATAAAGAAGGGTCTCTGTTAGTGCTGGGTGGTATGACCAAAAATCTGTATCACAGTACTTTTTAAGATTCAGAATAATAGCATTTTTTTTCTTTAGCTTGTGCAATTATTTGACAACAGTATTTATGTACATTCATTGTCTCTTTTACAGATGAACACAGATGCCGTTGCTGAGATTTCAGTACTTCTGCCAGAGGCAAGTTCAGAACAGGTATTGTGTCATTTTGGTTGAGTGTGCTTACTTTATATCTGTGAAATAGAAAGCTAATGTAGAGACTTGAGTAGAGTTACACGCTGTGAACCAGAAAACACACTGCATTACGAGGACAGGAATGGTTTGCCAGGACACTGTATTGAAATGCTAGGCTACACCATATGTGTAGCATATGAGAGATTCAGTTTGTTATGTGAGAGAATGATGCTAATATATAAAAGCTTTAAAAAGACCTAAAAGTCCTTGAATTCGTTGTCCAAAGAATCAGAACTGCATTTTGTTTAGTTTTAAAGGGGTCATTAATTGGCTCTGTTTTTTATTTTGTACAGTTCTCTGAGGTCTACTTATGTTATCAAGATTTTTACATCAAAAAGCATCATAATTTAGAAGTAATAGGCTTTTTTCTTTTTTTCTTTTTTTTGTCGTGTTTTGACCCCCCCTCATCAGAACATTGTTTGAATAGGTGTGGAGGATTGTAGACTCAGAAGTAAAGACCCACTGCTGTGATTGGCTAACAGTTGTGTATGTTTGACAGCCTACATTCCTCACAGATGGATGCAGCTGTGATTTAGGTCAAAAACACATAAATAACTCCATACATCTCAAACTATCTTTAATAACAGACAAAGCAATATTGAGCATGTAATAAAAAAAACTTACTCACACTTGTGTTGAGACATTACTGTCAGATCCAATATAGTCGCACAGCATCATCTTTTAGTTTCAATCTTTCAAAAAAAAAAAAATGCATTGAATTGTGCCTTGTTTGTAAACGAATCCGCGGTAAAATTAAGTAAACAAAGGATTGGGTTCTTACCAATGTCGTCGGTAATCTTCATTAAAAATAAAATTCATCAAATAAAGTTTTGGTGTCTGCGTAGACTTGCGTGTGTTCGCCTCTCTCGTAAACACTACATGTGCAAATTGGTGGGAGGGGCTAAACAGGTAGTGATGTAGAAGCAGGCATTGATCTTCTGTGGAGGCAGTGCTTATCCACACTAGTGTTGTCAAAAGTACCGACCGCGATACCATTTGGTACTGAAATTTTAAAAATGTCCATTTCATACAGAAACACATGCAATTGTTTGAAAGCCACATCTATCAGCAGGTCCGTCACTGTGCAGATAAACTGTATTAGGGATCCACTGACGCACACAGATCCACTGATAGACGTGTGACGAGTGTTTCTGTGTGAGCATTCGGTGAAGAGGGGAAGCGATGATCATTGTAGCCAATCACAGTCATATCTGTTGCGTGCGTGAACACTATGACCAATCAGGAGTGTTTAAGAATCTGCTCAACAGCACTCAAATCTTAGCGGGAACTGGACATTTTTAAAATTGCAGTAACAAATGGTATCGCTGTCAGTGCTTTTGACAACACTTATCAACAGTAGCTACGTTTACATTGACACTTTTTGCTTCCATCGGAATGAATTAATTCTGATTGACGAATCTGAACGTAGTGTTTACATGAACGCTAAATAAAGTGATCGGGTTGATGTGAGCGTTTATGTCACAAGCTTCTGATTGGATTTAATCTTTTGATATGCGCAGTGTGCAGTGATGCTTGCTTTAGAAAGCAGTAAAAGTGCCCCTTCCCTTGCCTAAAAGCAGTCGTCTGTGGATGAGAGTCTTAAACAAGGACTGGTGGGACGTTGTCCTGCTCCAGTTCACATACGCTGAGTGAATGCAGCGTTTTAGAATGACTGGACACTCATTTATGATACCTTTATTCAGCAGAAAGAACAGCTCGTTGCACGCGTCATACGTCATTATGCTATTTTTACGTCACTGCACATGCACAGTACTTTCCAGTTTCAGTTTTCAATCCGATCAAGTGTTTACATGTCCTTTCGTTCAGATTATAAAAGGAATAAACCACCCATTACAATCCAATCAAAATTTTAATCAGATCTGGCCAATTCAATCCGATTGACGTGTTTACATGTGACTTTTTTATTGCGATTGTGCTTCTAGTCCTATTACGATCAGATTATTAGGGTCCATGTAAACGCAGCTAGTGTTACATCACAGAGAGGAACATCCCACAAGCTGTTGTTTTGGCAGACTGCCTTCAGTACAACTGTTTTTAGAATAACGACAAAGTTTTGAGTTCTGAAACTTATAGGATGTTTTTTACAGTACAATAACTTCTTATGTCACAACATAATTTTGATTTCTCAGTTCATGACGCCTTTGATGTAAATTTGAATAAATAAACAAATAATAATTTAGAAAATTCATGTTTTCATTTTACATCTAAAAAATTGAAAGTGGATATGGAAACTTTGACAGATAGTCAGTCACTGATAGTCAAGCTCTTAGTTGAACTAACAACATAATATATTGTGGACAGTTTCAATGCTAAAAGTTTCTTAGTATTTCCTTTTTGTACATGTTTGTTTAAAATTCAAAGGTAAATTAACATTTTTTAACCCACTCTTCTTCCCTGCCACTAAATAGTGTGACAATCATGACTTAGTTCATACAACTGTGTCATGCCTGGACAAGTGCAGAGTATGCATGGGATTGGGGATGTCATCTTTCAAGTGGATCGGTGTCAGATGTAAAGGTCAGTATGAGCTCATTTTTGAAGCTGTGCTTGTAATACTCAATCTGTTAACTTGATTTGTCAAAATGTACATATCTACCTATTATATTGTTGTTTAAAAAAAAAAAACACATTAACGTTAATGTATACACTGTGCCTGTACTATCACCTTTATCATTGTTGAGATTTGAGACACTTTGATTAGAGTCTGCAAATGTTAAATCCCGCCAATTATTTCCAATCATGGTTTGGAAAGGCACATTCCTGTCAATATTAGATCTCTCAGCTGACCATGTATATCAGAGAACAAGCTACATATGGAACGTTTCGAAGACCACTGTGGTCTCCATAATAGACCTATCGGTAAGCCCCCCCCTTAGTTACTGTTGCTCCCTCAGACAAAGAAACGGAGTTGCTAACTGTCTTGCAATGCCAGCTGTCAGTGTGAAAACCTTGTCCCTATATCTTTTTGATAAATTTTGGACACAGAAGGACCACCATTCAAGTGATACTTAAATATGCCATGGAGGGATATATAAAATATTTTAAAATAAATATTGTGGGTATTAATTTGGAAGCGAGGGTTTACAGATCACAATGCAAGCAGAGAAGTTTGATATTACGGTCATCATGATTGAAGAATGACAATATCCCAGATCAACACTGTTCATGTATCGCAGGGTACGATTAAATTAATGTACATTTAACCAGTTTAATATGAAGAGGTACTGAAATGTAGACCTTCGTTTATGTGTTTTTGACCTACACTGTACAAGACGCGAGAACCAGTGTTGGGGGTAACGCATTACAAGTAACGCGAGTTACGTAATAATATTACTTTTTTCAAGTAACTAGTAAAGTAACGCATTACTTTTTAATTTACAAGAAAATATCTGAGTTACTTTTTCAAAAAAGTAACGCCAGTTACTTTTTGGCAGTGGCTATTTGCACTAAGTGTAAATAGCTATAGATTCTATTTACACTGTTAAAATAGCAAGATTTTCTGCTATTTATACTACTTATTGCAAATAGTGGCAATTATCTGCACCTCAGTATTGTAGTACATTATAAAACAGTACGCAATAATAACGTACTGAGTGTAAATTATCATTTTAATTCAAATTTATTAATTGGATGTCACCTTTTTGGGACAATAAAGCCCTCCCTACCCTAACCCTACCCGATACTTTATTTTCAACTTTTTGATTATTTCCTTAATTTTTATTGAAAATAAATTCCTTTCTGATGCGATATGACATTTGAAAAGGGAGAAAAAAATGTTTGGCAAAAGGTGGGATCGAACTCGGGTTTTTTTTCTCCCATTTATTGACTGACAGTGCGCTGTGTGAGCATGCTGTTACTATAGATCTAAATGTGAATTTGCATGAATTCATCCCACTCACAAAAAACAGATTTAGTATTCATCAAAATGAATTAAAACAGTGAAATGCAAACTCAGAATATGACGCAAACTGCAATAATTAAATATGTTAAACAACACAAATGTATCTAATCCCATTTTATTAATCAATGTCTTTGCTGCTGACCTTTGATGATCCAGTTCAACCATACTAATAAGCAAAAATTACTTTAGATAAACTAACAATTGTGCTTCATTGTTTTTTTATTGCCGAAGAGTGTTAAACCTTCTTATCCTGAGTTTTACTTCACAGACGTGAATTTACTTTTCCTTCACAAGATACAGGGCTTTTACATTTGTATTAATGTAATTTCTTGTATTAAAAACAATCAAGCCCTGCTCATATTTAAAAAGTAACGCAAAAGTAACGCAAAAGTAACGTAACGCATTACTTTCCATAAAAAAGTAACTAAGTAACGCAATTAGTTACTTTTTTAGGGAGTAACGCAATATTGTAATGCATTACTTTTAAAAGTAACTTTCCCCAACACTGGCGAGAACACTCCGCTATTTGGCTTTGACTCACTAACTTTAACGTTAGCTAGTTTTAGCCAGAGATACCTTGCTAAAGCACAAGATAACATTTAATGTTCTGCTTGAGCAGATGAAAATTGTAATTTAATGAGAGTATGACAACTTAATTTTCATCTTCATTTGTATTGGGGTTGAATGCTTAGGGACATTTTGCTCTGTTTTGTTTGGATTCAGGAAATATAATAAAAATAAATTTTATTGCCCATCCTCCCAGCATACCTGGAATCAGTGTTACAAGTACCCCAGGCACATAATTTTTGGATGCACAAACCCCATAAAACCGATGCGAGCTTCAGATCTTCCAGTGTTTCTCTATGGCGCTGAAATCTAAAGATGTCCGAGTTTCGCTCCCTGTGCAACTGATACTTGACTGCCATTGGCTAGTCTGCATTCAAGGGAAGGGGCTTACCGATAGGTCAATTCTTAAATGGAAGAATTCACCACTTAAGAGACAGTGGGATGTGCAGTTAATGCATTTAGGAAATGCTGCTCTATTATAGGTTTTGTCCTAAATGAGATCCTAACTGAAATCACCGTGGTCACTACACAGATAATACAGGATTCTAGAATTAGGACGCTTCTGTAATGTGGCCCTTGGATGCTTATAATTGTGTAATTTCAGTCATTTTATGTTTATTGTTTTAAATTTTTTTGCCAGAATTTATAAAACCATGTTTTTGCTTTGTCTTATGATGCGTTGAGTACAGATTGATTGAACTGAATTTAAATAAGGGCTGCAAGTTTGAAGGGGTGACTACACTGTACAATGTACTGTGGTACTAGGTGTTAAAGGGTTAGTTCACCCAAAAATTAAAATTCTGTCATTATCCACGTGGCGCTGTTTACGTTCAGTGGATACTCTCCAAAATGGCGCTATAGGGTGACATGGAAGAGACGAATTGTTGAATACAGTTGTTATTTTTGTTTTCTTTGCACACAAAAAGTATTCTTGTAGTTTTGTAAAATAAGGGTTGAGCCTCTGATGTCACATGGATTATTTTAACCATGTCTTTGCTACGTTTCTGAGCCTTGATCGTGTAAGGACCCTTGCCATCTATGGAGGATCAGAGAGCTCTCGGATTCCATCAAACATATCTTAATTTGTGTTCTGAAGACAAACGATGGTCTTGCGGGTTTGGAACAACATGGGGTTAAGTGGTTAATGACAGAAGTTTCATTTTTAGGTGAACTATCCCTTTAATAACTGGTGAAATGTGTCATCACTGTGTATGAAAAAGATCCATCAGATGAACCAAAAACAAGTCAATATTGGCAGTTCATGAGATGTCACTGAGGTACCATATGGCCAAGGATCTTGTCAGTTGACTTTGTCAAAAAAAGGCTAAGAAATTATGTGCAGTCAGTCCAAGTTTTTCCACTTTAAATCCATTTTTAATTAACTTCTAAAATTAAAACATAATTGTTTAATAAAGATTATTCAGTGGATAATGATAATTTATATTAAAAAAATGCTATATTATGATTCTGGTACTGAAAAAAGCCCAAAGTTATGATTTGGGTGCAGAAATATTGATTTTATATTAACTGTCTCTTGTCTTGCAGCTTGTTCTGGTGTGTGGCATAAGTACTGTCTGCCTCAGGTGTGTCAGATTTACATTTATAAATACCATTTCTTTTTTATTATACAGAATATTGTATAAATATTTTTTATTTTTTAGGAGAAACATGATTTCAGCTCAGAGGATGAAAATGCATCGGACGAAAACATGCAAGAAGACAAAGATTACGTGCCAGACAGCGACTCTGAATCCGACTCGGATGCAAGTTCTGTGTTTGTTTCTTGCTTGTCCCAGGGTCCTCTCTCAATGAACACTGAAGAAACTCATACTAGAACAAAAACCACAGATGAAACAACTGATGAAACGACAGGTGAAGTAACAGAAGACAAAGCAGATGATACTGGGAAAAACTACTGTTACGTATGCCAAAAACCTCAGTCCAAACTTGCCAGACATCTAGAGAAGCACAAGACTGAAACAGAAGTGATGGAAGCTCTTAGTTACCCAAAAGGTTCAGTAAAAAGACGACGACTTCTGGAGAAGTTACGGAATCGTGGTAACTTCCAGCACAACGTTGAAGTTCTGAAAAGTGGAACAGGTCAAATCAAATTAAAACGAACTTCCAAGCAGTCAAAATTTATTCACTGTGTGTATTGCAAAGGAATGTTTTCCCGCAAGGAATTGTGGCGACACACTCGCAAATGCCATTTCATACCAGAAAGGAGTTCTGATAAGTCTAGTAGGGCCAAAGGCTTAGGCTTGGCCACAACTGCAGAGTCAGTCTTCTCTGAAAGTATCTGTCAAGGGGTTTGGAAGCTTTTGGACCCAATGAGGCAGGATGATGTGACAGCGGTTGTCCGTAATGATTTTGGCATTTTGCAGCTGGCACAAACCCTGTACAACAAGCATGGACATGACACTACAAAGTATATTCGGCAGAAGTTACGAGAACTGGCACGTGTCTTGTTGATTTTGCGTGCCGACTCCATATACACAATTGAAGAGGCAGTCAAGCCTGGAAATTTTCACAAAGTTGTGAAAGCTGTGAAAAAAGTGTCTGGTTTTGATGAAGAAAACCAATCTTACACAGCACCAAGTCTTGCTCTAAAAATAGGGCATTCTTTGCAAAAAATAACCGATATAATTCATTGCAGGGCTCTGATGACGGAGAACGAAGACTTGATGAAATCAACTGAAGCATTCAAGTCCCTGTACACCTCAAAGTGGTGTGAGCTTGTGTCACACTCAGCCCTGAACACCCTTAGCGAGAAAAAATTTAACAAGCCATCAACCTTACCATTCACGCAAGATGTACAGCTTCTTCACAATCACCTCAAACAGGCTGCAAAGGTTGCCTTTGACAGACTGAAGGAAACAGCATCTCCCCAAAGTTACGCTGACCTTGCAAAAGCCACTCTTGCTCAGGCAATAGTTTTTAATCGAAGGCGTGCTGAGGAAGTGTCCAAAATGCGTTTGAAGAACTTCACTGAAAGAGACACAAGCCCACTTCATGATGATGTGTCCTTGGGATTGACCAAGTTTGAAAAGAAGCTCTGCGAACACTTCAGCCGAGTGGAAATCAGAGGCAAGCGTGGACGGAAAGTTGCAGTTCTCCTCACACCAGGCATGGTGGAATCCTTGAATCTACTAGTCAACAACAGAAAGGAATGTGGTGTACAAGATACCAATATCTTTCTCTTCGCTAGAACAAAATGTTCCAGCTACTATAGGGGTCAAGACTGCTTGAGACTCTATGCAGCAAAGTGTGGAGCCAAAAAAACAGAATATCTTCGCTCAACCCAACTTAGGAAACATGTTGCAACCCTTTCACAAATATTAAATCTGAAAGATAATGAACTGGATCAAGTGGCTGATTTTCTTGGACATGATATACGTGTCCACCGCGATCACTACAGACTCCCTGAGGCAACCATTCAGCTTGCAAAAATCTCAAAATTACTTTTGGTGATGGACAAGGGTTGTCTTGGAAGCATCCAGGGAAAATCCCTTGATGATATTCAAATCGAAGGTCTGCAAAAAATATGTTCAATACCAGGCCCAAAATTTTCATTCAAAAGTATTGCATTCTAACTAAATAAATAAACATGGTATGTTTTCAGATCAGATCCAGTTAACTGATACTGAGGATGACACGGATGATGAATCTGCTTGTGCCAGTTCATTAAGCAAACCAAAAGAGATTTCCGCATCAATATCAGAAGCCTGCCTGAATGGAGGTAATTATAATGTATTTTTTATCGGCCTTACAAATAAGGTAGTGGTAGTAGCCTGTAAAGTGCCACTCGACTTCTACAGAGAACAGACACACACAGACTGTTAATCAGTGGTACTGCATATTTGTGGAAATACCAACAGACAGATGTGCTCTGTATTAATATATTTAAGCTAAGTAATAAATTAATGAACCAATATATTTTCTTAAAAAAAAAAAAAAAATTATATATTATATAAATATATGTCAACATTTTGGTAATTTGCTTAATTACTCATTCTTAATTTAAAATAAATAAATAAAACCTTAAAGAAAAGACAAACACCGGATATATTGTTACAAGTTTTATTAATAACATAATTAATGCAGATTTATTTTAAAAATTGTGGTAACACTTTATAATAACGTCCAGTTATAAGTCATTTATAAGTGATTAGTTAATGATTAACTAATCATTTACAAAACATTCATAAGCGATTAATAAGTGATATGCTAACAATTTGTGTATGTTTTGTTAATTCATTTAAAAGTCATTTACAAGTAATTAGCTAATGATGAACTAATCATTTACAAAACATAACTATACATTCACAAATGATTAAGTAATATGCTAACGATTTATAAATCTGTCATAAGTTATCTTTATAAATAGCATCATGAAATAATCAAACAGATCCTTAATGGTTAATAGTTACTAGTTAATATATTATTAATCACTTATAGATCATTGAAATGTCAACATTGTACTATTATCTCAATAAACATTATAAATCATTTACAAAGCTTTCTGCATCCCCTAATCTAAAGTGTAAACTACTCATCAGTTGTAAATGTTTTACAAACCTTCCAGGTTACAGGTTGTTTGTGAATATATATATATATATATATATATATTTACGCACACACGACTTTTTTTGTAAAACATTTACAAAAGTTTGTAAAAAGTTTGTAAAACATTTACAACTGATGAGTAGTTTACAGTAGTTTAGTAGTTTAAGTTTCAGATGTTCAGCTGTTATTGTGGTTGATTTTTTTTTTAGCATTATTTTTATCCACACTCATTTTCATAGAACTGTTGCATTGTAAAAAGTTAAAGTGCAAGACAATGTGGAGACAAACAAAAAACCAACAACATATGAATACAAGCCAGAATTCATACACTGGTTGCCATGAGCGTAGTTATGTTTCATGGCTGCATGCTAACAACGAGGCTATTGCCACCCATAAAAAAAAAAAATAATAATTTGTGAATGCACAAATATGTTGGTCAGTCATTCTTATATGTACACTTGAATACACACTATGAAAATTCTTAATCTAATAATAATAATAATAATTTATTATTATTTTTACTATTTATAATATTTTAATAAGCTACAATAACACTAATTACATATAATTATTAGTGTTAATATTGTTGTAATTTATTTAATAATGTATACAATTTTTACAGAAATATGAAAAACAACAAATAATTATGCATTTTTAACATTATTTCTACATATATAAATGACGTGCTTAAATATTATTATTATTATTATTATTATTATTATTATTATTATTGTATAATATATATTATATATATATATATATATATATATATATATATATTACAATAATAATAATAATATTGTATATATATATATAATTATTAGTGATATTGTTGCAATTCGTTTAATAAAATATGAAAAAATATATAAAAAATTAAGTTTTATTTCACATTTAAACTATTTCTACACACGCATTTATGTGTGCTGACAGCAATTAAGTGTTCAGATATATGTAGTAGTATTATTATAATTATTATTTTACATTTACCATTTTATAAAATTTTAATAATGTACAGGTGCATCTCAAATTAGAATGTCATGGAAAAGTTCATTTATTTCAGTAATTCAACTCACATTGTGAAACTTGTGTATTAAATAAACTACTTCAGTCTGTGTGCATTGAATTTAAGTCTTTGGTTCTTTAAATTGTGATGATTTAGGCTCACATTTAACAAAAACCCACCAATTCACTATTAATCTCAACAAATTAGAATACTTCATAAGACCAATAAAAATTTTTTTTTAGTGAATTGTTGGCCTTCTGGAAAGTATGTTAATTTACTGTATATGTACTCAATACTTGGTTGGGCCTCCTTTTGCTTTATTTACTGCCTAAATTCAGCGTAGCATGGAGGTGATCAGCCTGTGGCACTGCTCAGGTGTAATGGAAGCCCAGGTTGCTTTGATAGCGGTCTTCAGGTCATCTGCATTGTTGGGTCTGGTGTCTCTCATCTTCCTCTTGACAATTGTTTCTCTGTGGGGTTCAGGTCAGGCGAGTTTGCTGGCCAATCAAACACAGTAACACCATGGTCATTGAACCAGCTTTTGGTACCTTTGGCAGTGTAGGCAGGTGCCAAGTCCTGCTGGAAAATTAAATCAGCATCTTTTAAAAAGCTGGTCAGCAGTTGGTTTTCAAAAAACACAATGGACCAACACCAGCAGATGACATTGCACCCCAAATCCTCACAGACTGTGGAAACTTAACACTGGACTGCATGCAACTTGGGCTATGAGCTTCTCCACCTTTCCTCCAGACTCTAGGACCTTGGTTTCCAAATGAAATACAAAACTTGCTCTCATCTGAAAAGAGGACTTTGGACCACTGGGCACTTCTCCTTAGCCCAGGTAAGACACCTCTGTCTGTGGTTCAGGAGTGGTTTAACAAGAGGAATGACAACTGTAGCCAAATTCCTTGACACGTCTGTGTGGTGGCTCTTGATGCCTTGACCCCAGCCTCAGTCCATTCCTTGTAAAGTTCACCCAAATTCTTGAATCGATTTTGCTTGACAATCCTCATAAGGCTGCGGTTCTCTTGGTTGGTTGTGCATCTTTTTCTTCCACACTTCTCCCTTCCACTCAACTTTGTTAACATGCTTAGATACAGCACTCTGTGAACAGCCAGCTTCTTTGGCAATGAATGTTTGTGGCTTACCCTCCTTGTGAAGAGTGTCAATGATTGTCTTCTGGACAACTGTCAGATCAGCAGTCTTCCCCACGATTGTGTAGCCTAGTGAACCAAACTGAGAGACCATTTTGAAGGCTCAGGAAACCTTTGCAGGTGTTTTGAGTTGATAAGCTGATTGGCATGTCACCATATTCTAATTTGTTGAGATAGTGAATTGGTGGGTTTTTGTTAAATGTGAGCCTAAATCATCACAATTAAAAGAACCAAAGACTTAAACTACTTCAGTCTGTGTGCATTGAATTTATTTAATACACAAGTTTCACAATTTGTTGAATTACTGAAATTAACTTTTCCACGACATTCTAATTTATTGAGATGCACCTGTACAACAATAACACTAGTAATTAATCATACATAATTATTGGTGTAAATATTGATGTAATCTTGTTTAAAAAAACCTATAAAATATTTACAGAAACATGAAAAATAATCATAAATAGTATATATTTTTAGTATATTTCTACACATAGAAATTAAGTTATTATTATTATTAGGTGTTTACTATTTTATAATATTTTAATAACACATTTCAACAATAACACTAATTGCATATAATAATGTTATTGTTGTTGTAATAAGTGCTCAATTAGTGTATGGTTGTTGTAAAATTATTATTATAAATTATTGAATTATTATTATTAAAGTAGAATCAAATATTAATATTTGTTTTTAAATAATTACAATTATTATTATAAATTATTGAATTATTATTAAAGTAGAATCAAATATTAATATTTGTTTTTAATTTTCGTATGTGTATACATAATACAATTAATTAATTTCTAAAATTCTTATTGTAAATGTATACATTTAAATGTTTAAATATATTTATACACAGTAATTAATAAAACATTACAGCATGATAAGTTCAATTAATTTATTTATTTCAAGTTCAATTAAATTATTATATCCATTTATTTTTAATAATCGTTGTGTGCTTGCATTTTATTTCATTATCTCTTGAGAGTGTGTATATGAATTCTGACAGCATTCTTCATCTAGCAGGGTTCAGACTGAAGTGCTGCACACATAAGAGCTAACAGTGCATTCTGAAACTCATTGAATATTTTAATTCATTTGCAGACTTTGCGATATAACTTGCATTCCATTATGCTTTACTGATTTTATTTTGAAATATTGTGCAACCCTAAAATAATATTAGCCAAAAAAAATAAAAATTCCACATGAGCTAGCATTCTCCTAGCATTTGTCAATTCTACCTATGCCACGGCCGGCCCTGACACATTATCAGTGTATTTTCTGGAATCTCTGTATCGAAGAGGCTTAACATTATTCTAAACCCACAGGATTTTGGAGCTACTTTATACTAGAGGGGTAGTTTACACAAACTTTTAAATTTGCTGTTAATTTACTCACCCTCAGGTCATCCAAGATATAGCTGCCTGTTTTTTTCTTCAGTAGAACTGTAAAGAAGAGTTTATGCTCAAGTCATTGTCCTAGCTGATTCAAACAATGCAAGTCAACAGCTACAGTCACATTTAGGCTGATGATACCTGGGGCAACTTTTTGATCAATTGTATGGGATCAGATTCCCACCAAAAGTATTGCAGTCACAAATAAAAAAAATAACAAGCGTGAAAACAATTTAAAAACGCAACTAAAAAATATATTGCGCAAGATTTAAAATTGAAAAAGTTTTCAGAATAGCAAACAATGGTCACAGATAAAAAAAATAATAAGCGTAAATAAAAAAATTAATAAAGCATTTTTAAATGAATCAAAAAATGTAAACAAATTTAAAATCATATTGCACAAAATTAAATTATTAATGCAAAATTATCTGACTTGTGCACAAAAACATGTTTTCCTTGGTTATATTTCTCTGTTTTTTCTGCTCTCAGATATTTTCTGTTCATATTTTTATTTTTTATATGCTTATGTGGTTTTTCCCTTCGCGCTTGTTTCCATGTTCTGTGCATGCTTTTCCATATGTTGCGGTTAAAGTTTCATGTAAATCAGAGCGGGATTAAGCATCATCATTGGTCCACTCGAAACAAGGGCGAAGGGAAAAACAGCTATTTAAATTTTGTGCAATATGATTTTAAATGTTTAAAGTTTAAAATCATACTTCATGCTTAGTTTTTTTTAAATGCGTTATTAATTTGTTGATTCATGCTTATTATTTTTCGATCTGTGACCATTGTTTGCTATTCTGAAAACTTTGCTTTCAATTTTAAATCTTGTGCAATATATTTTTACTTACGTTTTTAAATTTTGTTTTCACACTTGTTATTTTTTTTATCCGTGACTACAATACTTTTGGCGGGAAAATTATCCCATACAATTTTGCCAGACAACTTTTTTGAGCAATGTTGCTTGGACACTTTTCTATTAAGAATGGGTAGAGAGTTCTATCTGGATAATTTAGATCGGTCGTGGGCCATGTGTCTCACCTGGTTGCTCGTCGACGGCAACATTGCTCAAAAAGTTGCCCCGTGTATCATTAGCCCGAGATTAAAAAAAAAAAAAAAAACATACAGGCAAATCAAAATTAATACTAGTGTATCCTGTTGATACATTGAGGTCTTACGAAGCAAAACGATTGGTCTGTGCAAGAAATAACATAATTACCTTTAATCCTCAGCAAACGGTCCTGAGCACGTTCAACACAGTCTGGAGCATGAGCTTCCTGTTCTAACATTTAATGTGCTCAAATATTTAAATTAATTATGCATTTACAATGCACTTATTGTGTAGATACAAATATTTATAGTGTACTTCTATTTAAAAAAAAAAAAAAGCCTTAAACCTACCTGTACCACTAAACCAGTCCTTTACCCCCAAACATATCTCACCTCAATAGTAGCATTGACGCATTGTACCTAACAATTAACAGTTAATTAATGCTAAATTCTTTCATACAAATGCGATGGCTGATGACCACCTCTATGAAATTAAGGTTATGTATTTTTATATGTTAATAGGGCTGCCCTTGGCTGAAGATTTTTTTTTGGTCGACTAGTAGTCTTTTATTTTAAACATTAGTCGACGAATCACACATTTATTAATAAACCATTTAAATCATCATAATGAGCCTTTAATTGCCTAAATAGCCTAATAAGCACTCAAACGCATACATGAAGTAGGCTGTGTTAACATTTTAATAATCTATTGATAAACTAGTGCTTTCTTTGTTTTTGGCTTAAGAGATAAAGTCAGCAACACTGACGCCTGTTTCACACACACTCCGTTTGCAGTGTGTATGAGGTGTGTATTTTTTCCACACTCATGTTAATGGATTAACGTTCACACTGCACACGGTTGCAGTCTCTCAGTGTGTTCCAGGAGCAGGGCGTCTGCAGCAGTGCAGAGATTGAGGTTGTATGGGATCAGATGCCGCGCTGAATTAAAGTGACACTGCATTGTTTGCAGTAAAAATTAACATGGGTTGACACGGAAATGTAATAATTTCACAATAAATAGATATAATTAAAGCTGCAGTCCGTAAGTTTTGCCTCTTTGTCGCCATCTCTGTTTGAAAACCTGGAATTGCAGTTACTCGCAGAATTATCTTCATTGCTGGTCTGTACTCTGGCACAGCTCCAGTGCAGATGAATCTAATATTTTGAGGTGAATGTGTTGCTGTCAGTCACCGCACCGGTGTGGATGTTTACTGTACTTCGCAATGACAGATTCTAGCCTACGTCTTGGAATATAAGACCCAAATAAGAATTTTCACCAGATATTGTCATCTGAACAAGTAACAAGTCTGCCATGTTTGTTCTGAAAAAAAACACTACCATAAATCACACTACCAATGGTGATTAAATCTAAAGATCGGTTAATTAGCTCATATCACATCTGAGCAAGCAAAGTATTATTATTGTTCTACTTTATTCTCAAATTATTAATGTTAACAACATCAGCATTGCGTGACTATGAGTATAGTGTATATTAACGTGTAGATTTTAGTGTTGTCACGATACTGGAATTTCTAACTTCGATACGATACCTTGAAAAATATCGATATTCGATACCATTTTCGATACCATGGAGAAAAAAACTGCCACAATATTAAGGGGGTAATTTTTTTAATTTAAAGATAAATGTAACAAGTCGAGAACATGTGGTATATTTTACATGAACAAAAAATGTCTTGAGGTACTGCATTTGTTGATTTATTAATCTTTTATTAATCTTAGTTAAATGTTCATTTAAACTAACATTTACTAATAAATGTACTAATTAAAATCCAAAGTTCTATTTGTTGATATTTTTTCATTGGACCAGAGCTAACATGATCCGTTGTATTTTTATTACGTACTGTTATCAAAGACTAAAATATACTGTAACAAATGCATTGCTCATCGTTCATAAATGCTGGTTAATACATTAACGTTATTTGATGAACAGATTTAAATGCAAACATGCATGCATCACACGCGAAAACAATGCTCAGTGGAGCGATATGAAGACAAATTGCAGAATTTAAGTAATAATTTTTTGAATAAAGTTAAATAACTGTGGTCAAATGTAAATTAACTGGTGCTTAAAGTATTTACTTGTCTAAGATTCCTCAGTCAGATTATATTAACTTTAAGAATTACAATGAAAAAACAAGACAACACTCATATCAGCAACAATACTAGGCCATCTTGGTTAATGTTTCAGTAATGTTAAAATGAGAACAGTTACCAACCTCTCGAAATTCTGAATATCGATCCGGGTGTCTGTCTTTCAGGTTAGCGCTGCTCTGTAGCAACTCATTTGCTTCATAACCAAAATATTTCCAGATATAGGGCCCTATGAAATCCGTTATATTTTTTCCCAAATTCAGTTTTATTTTTTTCTACATTCAGTTTTTTCCATTTTAATTTTTCTGGATTCCATTTTTTTCCGTTTGAATTTTTTTGGACTCTTTTTTTGTTTTGTTTTTAATGGTCAAATTAAATGCTATTAATCAAAAAGCATGTCTAATTCATTAAAATCATGAAAATTATACAATTTAACATTTTGACACGTTTTGACACGTAATAAAAAATGTTTTATTTTTTTCTCACCTTTTTCTCTGTGTTTTAGCATGTCTATTATTTGAATGCATACAAACAATTTGTATTTATTCTTACAGTAGCCTTATGAAATGTGTTTTCCCCCTCAGAAATTCTGTGTTGTGTATTTAAATTTTACTGGATATCAGATGAAGGCATAAAACAATTTTAATTAATTTATATTTGAATTAATGAAAATTAAACATTTACATTTTTGGCAAATGAAGGGGATTTACTATTAAAATTAAAATATTTTGTGATTATTTCTTTAAAAAAATGAACAGTAGTAGTAAGTAGTAGTATTATGTACATTCTACTAAATAATAGTAATATAGCCTATTTCTGGCACACGTCTTTAATAGGCTGTTAAACTGAACTTTTATTTTGACGTGTTGCCGTGAATACTTCTAAAGTTCTGTCTTCTAAAGTTCAAATTAAATGTTAAAATGCTGGTAAAGTGCCTTTCAGATCAGTTCTGGAGATATTGTTGATGTATTTATGTCCTCATTGAGACGGCAGACGCTGAAATCACCGCGAGCGCCACATTAGTAAACACAACCGCACGTGCAGCACATTCACACAGAGACGCGCAGAACATGCAGGATTCATATTTAAATCCACTTTTGCAGCTTAATATTTACAGATACTAGTCCATATCGCGATTTGATTTAAGTGTAATGACCTACTTTTGATTAATTCATCCAAACTTTGACAAATTCCGTGACATTCCGCGTTAAATTCCGTGTTTATGACTGGATTCCGTGGCGTTCTCTGCATCGCGGAGATCATAGATCCCTACAGATAGCGCTCCTGCTGTGTTCTTTAACAACCAGAGCAGTCTATTTAACCAGAGCGAAGGAGACGAGTGCGGTCACGTGTGGTGCTTGTCCACACGCCTTTGGAGAGAAGTGAAAGTGACAGCTCGGCTAGTATCGGTGTATCCATACTTCGGGAAATTAATATTGGTACCGTTCAGATATTTCAGTATCGATATTTATCGAAATATCCATATTTTTGACAACACTAGTAGATTTCAATTTCGGTACAGTCTAATCTAATTGTCATGCCATTCGAATTTCATATTAAGAAATTATTTTAACTCAAAAAGCAAATTATACTCCAAACTGGTTCTATTTAAAATAGAAATCCTGTGTAATCCCAGGCTATCTGTAATCAGAAGCACATTTAAAACTGGAATATAATATAATTTCATTCACAGGTGTTTCATAAACACATAATCCTTTCTGGATTACAATCCGCCATCAAAATGCTACATTTAATTATTCGAGCTGCTGTGAGAAAAGGCTATAAACGATCCTCCACCTGCAGGATCCTCATGTGAGATAGTCTACTAGCCGGGAAAACTTCTTTATATTTACAGACGTGACGTAATGATGCAGTGCCATTCTTGAATCTCCCGTACCACTCAAATTAGAAAACATTATTATAAGATAACCATTGTGAATCGGGCTAGAGTAAGGTGATAGTTTTGAACACTGTCTGGTTATGTACTTGCTCATATTGATTTCAGATCATTTTTAACCAAAAAGGTTATGGAGTGCAGCTTTAATGTCTACTGTGTTTCACAGTCAACACGTGGCTTTTAGACTAGGCTTAAAACAAGGAAAAGTTCACTTTTAGATAAACAAGGCAACATAATAGATGTGCTTGTGAAGGTAGAAAAATAAAGTTCTTTAAGACCCGCGGGTGTGACGGAGAGTGAAACCCCATATATTGTATGTTTTCGGCTCGTTATCTCAGCCGTTTTTCTCTTTTGGCTGATAATTGTCGGCAGCCGAAAATTTGGTGCATCCCTAGTATATTTATGACGAAATTATGAATGTGAGTTCTGCTCGTGGACCGCTCATACTCACCGGAAAAGCAAAGTCCGCACAAATAACGCACCGACAGGATATTTCTTTGTAGTATATTTGTTTCTGTCTGCAACAGCACTACTGTGTTGAAACAAGCTCTGCTCACATGCTCTGATAATAATAGCTTTGTAGGATTATACATTATTTGTTTAACGTGAACAATACATTACAGTATTTATTAATGTTTCCTAATATACTTACACACTCTACCAGTCACAAGTTTTTGAACAGTAAGATTTATGTTTTTTAAAGAAGTCTCTTCTGCTCACCAAGCCTGCATTTATTTGATCCAAAGTACAGCAAAAGCAATAGTGTGAAATATATTTACTATTTTAAATAACTGCTTTGTTTAAATCTGTTAATGTATTTGTATTTGAATATACTTTAAAATGTAATTTATTCCTGTGATTTCAAGCTGAATTTTTAGCATCATTACTCCATGATCCTTCAGAAATATTCTATTGTAATATTCTGATTTGCTGCTCAAAAACATTTATTATTATTATGTTGAAAAGAGCGGAGTAGAATTGTTTTACTAAAATAGAAATAAATAGAAAGTTCAGAAGAACAGCATGTATGTGAAATGTAACATTAGAAATGTCTTTATCATCTTGCTAAATAAAAGTATTAATTTCTGAAAAAAAAACAATTATACTGACTCTAAGCTTTCGAATGGTATAGTGTATAATGTTACAATAGTTTTTATTTCACATAACGCTGATCTTTGGATCTTTCTGTTCATCAAAGAATCCTGAAAAAAATGTACTCCACTGTTTTCAACATTGATAATAATCAGAAATGTTTGTTGAGCAGTAAATCAGTATATTAGAATGATTTCTGAAGGACACTGAAGACTGGAGTAATGATGCTGGAAATACAGCTGCAGATCACAGAAATAAATGACACTTTAACACATATTCACACAGAAAACAGCTGTTATTTTAAATAGTAAAAAAATAAAGTATCAGACATTAATAAATATATTGTAATACTATTACACTGCAAAATAAGTTACTGAAAGTTGTATAGTACAAGTGTAAAATTGCAATACTAATAAACTATTTATGTCTTAATTTTTACCATAAAGCTTTTATTTGAAAAGTTTTTAGATGAAGCTCAGCGCTGCTTTTTCCTTATAAGCAGCCAACTCATAATCCTATGATTCTCTGTGTGATTTTTATTGTAATTACATGTATTCAGTAAAGTGGTATAATGCAAATTGTAATAATTAATGGCAGAACAGTTCACAGTATTTTGCTTTCTTGTTTTTAGTGACTGGAAGTGTTGAAGATCGTGAGACCACTGACAGGAAGAGAAGAAAGCTGTGGTCAAAAGCAGAAGTTGCTGCTGTGATGAAACATTTCAAATTCCATATCGCCAAAGGACATTTAGCCACTAAATCAGAGTGTCTTCAGTGCAAAAAAGCTGAAGAGCCTGTGCTGAAAAACCGGTCAGTCCAAAACATCAGGGATTTTGTGAGAAATAGAGGTGTTACACTCAAAAGGAGGAGTCAGTGGTTAGAGGGTGCAAACAGCACTATGCACTAACTTTCAGACTAAGCTGTAAGTTTTCATAGCTGGACAAACATTTTTCTAGCTGCGTTCTTCGTTCTCAAAGATTGTTGCACTGTATAATGACGATTTTACAACTCTTGTTGTAAATATTTGTGTAAAACTGTTTTTACTGGTTTTAAATGCTACAATTTGATGTTTGTTCCTTGCTGCTGTTGTAGCTTACATACACTAGCAGTCAAGTGTTTGAACAGTAAGAATTTGAATGTTTTTTAAAGAATTCTCTTCTGCTCACCAAGCCGGGATTTTTTTGATCCAAAATACTGCAAAAACAGTAATATTGTGAAATATTTTTACTATTTAAAATAACTGTTTTCTATGTGAATATATGTTGAAATGTAATTTATTTCTGTGATGCGCAGC
Source organism: Barbus barbus (assembly GCF_936440315.1). Classification (NCBI taxonomy): domain Eukaryota; kingdom Metazoa; phylum Chordata; class Actinopteri; order Cypriniformes; family Cyprinidae; genus Barbus; species Barbus barbus. Next base: position 259,168 of record NW_027636822.1, on the reverse strand, counting down.
TGTATTTTCAGCATCATTACTCCAGTCTTCAGTGTCACATGATCTTCAGAAATCATTCTAATATACTGATTTACTGCTCAACAAACATTTCTGATTAATGATAATGATAATATTAATATAATCATCATCATCAATATTTAAAACAGTTGATGTTTTTTCAGGTTTCTTTGATAAATAGACAGTTCAGAAGAACAGCATTTATCTGAAATAGAAATATTTTGTAATATTAGACACTATACCATTCGAAAGCTTGGAGTCAGTATAATGTTCTCTTTTTTTTGGAAAATAAGTTATAGCAATTTATACTTTTATTTAGCCAGGAGGATTTAAATTGACCAAAAGTGATGATAAATACATTTATAATGTTTCAAATGATTTCTGAAGGATCATGTGACATGAAGTAATGATGCTGAAAATACAGCATTTTTAAAATATTCAAATAGAACAGTTATTTTAAATCGTAAAAATATTTCACAATATTACTGCATTTGCTGTATTTTGGATCAAATAAATGCAGGCTTGGTGAACAGAAGAGACTTCTGTAAAAAACATTAAAGATCTTACTGTTCAAACACTTTTGACTGGTAGTGTACACTTCTTCATTGAATTAGTTTTGAATGAAATGTTCCATTTTCTGTATTTGACAAAGCTGCTTAATTTTAAGTCATGAAATTGAGAAAGAAAAAAAACAACAGGTTTTTATTTTAGTTTTTTTAAGTATGAAGATGTGAAGTATCTGCATTGTTTGCAATATTACCCAAATGTATGATCACATGGACTGTTTTAAAACTGTTGTAGTCAATCCAGAATGGATGTTGCCATCACTCAGCTGCCTCTTTAATCATGAGGAATTGTTACGGCTGTTATCAATGATTGAGTCTGTTTCATTAAAATCTGTCTTTAGCAGGATTCATTGTGAATGTGTTGTTTTATACTGCACTCGAGTTTAACTAAAGGAGATACACAGTATTTCTATAGGCATTCAGTAGGCAGTCCTTAAGGCCCTTTTACACTGAGTGCGATTAAGCGGCACAAATATGATGAGATAACACTCTTGAAATAAAAGAATAGGTCCCTATGGAGCGATTCACACTGTGAGATAATTCGGAGTATGACAAAGCAACATTTGTTTATTTTTCAACCTTTTATTCCCAGATGTTTACTTAAACTGAATATAATTTATATTAATTTTGCATTGAAATATGCAATCTGAAGCACTTAAAACAATTTTCAGAGCAGAGAGCATGTTATGACTCAGGGATCTAGAACTTTCAATCTTATGATGTGATCATAACTCACGCCCATCTGAACGATGACGTCCCATACACATCTTCATTCTGAGTTCCATTCATAAACAACTGAGAGAAACATTTCTATAGATGTACTGCTAAGCAGGTGTAGAATTTAGTCCATTATAAAACTACATATAATGCATTTTGTCCATTACAAAATCCACTTTAGATCAGAATCATGAGTTATTACAAGCACTTTAAAATGGGTTTTGAGAAAAAACAGTAATAATAATGTGTGTGTGGGTGTATGTATAGTTTATTATGATTTCACAGTCCTAGTAAACCCTTATGTCTTTATAGTGCAGGGTGTTGTCATGTTTGTGTGTATTGTTATATTCTAATGAGCTGTCCTTGCAATCCGTTGTGTCCTCATAATGCAGCTTTCTGTCTTCTAGGACATATGTCCTTGTAATTCAGCAAAAAGTCAGGATGTTGTGTATCTTGTTTTATAAGTGATAAATACAAATAAATTTTGATGCCCTGCTTTTTTAAAGCATTTCAATTTTTATTTGAAAGCTCTACTATAAAAGGAAAGCATAGTCCCTATAAACCACTTTTTTTTCTGGTTTGAAGAAACTGTCCTTATAATGCAGGCTTACCTGTATGTCTGTGTGTGTGTGTGTGTGTGTGTGTGTTTAGGATTCTGGGAACAAAAATAAAACTACCTGTTAAAACCTTTAGAAGAATGTTAGGGGATAATGTTCTAATAATGTTGTGACTAAACATTTACAGAAGGTCATCACGTAACTTTTTTTTGAGTGTTTTTAGAGAATGTCATCCTACCTTTTAGAAGAATGTTCTAAGAACAAAAATAGAACTACCCACTAAAAACGTCATAAGAATGTTAGACACACCTATAAATAGCTACTCGCGCATACATATAAACTTCCATGCAGACACACCTATAAATAGCTACTCGCGCATACATATAAACTTCCATGCAGACACACCTATAAATAGCTACTCGCGCATACAAATAAACTTCCATGCAGACACACCTATAAATACTCGCGCATACATATAAACTTCCATGCAGACACACCTATAAACATTCGCACATACATATAAACTCGATGCGCGCGCATACACATCCATAAAACACTCGCGCATACATAAAAACTTCCATGCAGACACACCTATAAATACTCGCGCATACATATAAACTTCCATGCAGACACACCTATAAACATTCGCACATACATATAAACTCGATGCGCGCGCATACACATCCATAAAACACTCGCGCATACATATAAACTTCCATGCAGACACACATATAAACATTCGCACATACATATAAACTCGATGCGCGCGCATACACATCCATAAAACACTCGCGCATACAAATAAACTTCCATGCAGACACACCTATAAACACTCGCGCATACATATAAACTTCCATGCAGACACACCTATAAATACTCGCGCATACATATAAACTTCCATGCAGACACACCTATAAACATTCGCACATACATATAAACTCGATGCGCGCGCATACACATCCATAAAACACTCGCGCATACAAATAAACTTCCATGCAGACACACCTATAAATACTCGCGCATACATATAAACTCGATGCGCGCGCATACACATCCATAAAACACTCGCACATACATATAAACTTCCATGCAGACACACCTATAAATAGCTACTCGCGCATACATATAAACTTCCATGCAGACACACCTATAAATAGCTACTCGCGCATACATATAAACTTCCATGCAGACACACCTATAAATAGCTACTCGCGCATACATTTAAACTTCCATGCAGACACAGCTATAAATAGCTACTCGCGCATACATATAAACTTCCATGCAGACACACCTATAAACATTCGCACATACATATAAACTCGATGTGCGCGCATACACATCCATAAAACACTCGCGCATACATATAAACTTCCATGCAGACACACCTATAAATAGCTACTCGCGCATACATATAAACTTCCATGCAGACACACCTATAAACATTCGCACATACATATAAACTCGATGCGCGCGCATACACGTCCATAAAACACTCGCGCATACATATAAACTTCCATGCAGACACACCTATAAATAGCTACTCGCGCATACATATAAACTTCCATGCAGACACACCTATAAACATTCGCACATACATATAAACTCGATGCGCGCGCATACACATCCATAAAACACTCGCGCATACAAATAAACTTCCATGCAGACACACCTATAAACATTCGCACATACATATAAACTCGATGCGCGCATACACATCCATAAAACACTCGTGCATACATATAAACTTCCATGCAGACACACCTATAAACATTCGCACATACATATAAACTCGATGCACGCGCATACACATCCATAAAACACTCGCGCATACAAATAAACTCCCATGCAGACACACCTATAAACACTCGCCCATACAAATAAACTTCCATGCAGACACACCTATAAATACTAGCGCATACATATAAACTTCCATGCAGACACACCTATAAATAGCTACTCGCACATTCGCACATACATATAAACTCGATGCGCGCGCATACACATCCATAACACACTCGCGCATACAAATAAACTTCCATGCAGACACACCTATAAATAGCTACTCGCACATACATATAAACTTCCATGCAGACACACCTATAAATAGCTACTCGCACATTCGCACATACATATAAACTCGATGCGCGCGCATACACATCCATAACACACTCGCGCATACATATAAACTTCCATGCAGACACACCTATAAACATTCGCACATACATATAAACTCGATGCGCGCTCATACACATCCATAAAACACTCGGGCATACATATAAACTTCCATGCAGACACACCTATAAATAGCTACTGGCGCATACATATAAACTTCCATGCAGACACACCTATAAATAGCTACTCGCGCATACATATAAACTTCCATGCAGACACACCTATAAACATTCGCACATACATATAAACTCGATGCGCACGCATACACATCCATAAAACACTCGCGCATACAAATAAACTTCCATGCAGACACACCTATAAATACTCGCGCATACATATAAACTTCCATGCAGACACACCTATAAATAGCTACTCGCGCATACATATAAACTTCCATGCAGACACACCTATAAATAGCTACTCGCGCATACATATAAACTTCCATGCAGACACACCTATAAATAGCTACTCGCGCATACATATAAACTTCCATGCAGACACACCTATAAATAGCTACTCGCGCATACATATAAACTTCCATGCAGACACACCTATAAACATTCGCACATACATATAAACTCGATGCGCGCATACACATCCATAAAACACTCGTGCATACATATAAACTTCCATGCAGACACACCTATAAACATTCGCACATACATATAAACTCGATGCACGCGCATACACATCCATAAAACACTCGCGCATACAAATAAACTCCCATGCAGACACACCTATAAACACTCGCCCATACAAATAAACTTCCATGCAGACACACCTATAAATACTAGCGCATACATATAAACTTCCATGCAGACACACCTATAAATAGCTACTCGCACATTCGCACATACATATAAACTCGATGCGCGCGCATACACATCCATAACACACTCGCGCATACAAATAAACTTCCATGCAGACACACCTATAAATAGCTACTCGCACATACATATAAACTTCCATGCAGACACACCTATAAATAGCTACTCGCACATTCGCACATACATATAAACTCGATGCGCGCGCATACACATCCATAACACACTCGCGCATACATATAAACTTCCATGCAGACACACCTATAAACATTCGCACATACATATAAACTCGATGCGCGCTCATACACATCCATAAAACACTCGGGCATACATATAAACTTCCATGCAGACACACCTATAAATAGCTACTGGCGCATACATATAAACTTCCATGCAGACACACCTATAAATAGCTACTCGCGCATACATATAAACTTCCATGCAGACACACCTATAAACATTCGCACATACATATAAACTCGATGCGCACGCATACACATCCATAAAACACTCGCGCATACAAATAAACTTCCATGCAGACACACCTATAAATACTCGCGCATACATATAAACTTCCATGCAGACACACCTATAAATAGCTACTCGCGCATACATATAAACTTCCATGCAGACACACCTATAAATAGCTACTCGCGCATACATATAAACTTCCATGCAGACACACCTATAAATAGCTACTCGCGCATACATATAAACTTCCATGCAGACACACCTATAAATAGCTACTCGCGCATACATATAAACTTCCATGCAGACACACCTATAAACATTCGCACATACATATAAACTCGATGCGCGCGCATACACATCCATAAAACACTCGCGCATACAAATAAACTTCCATGCAGACACACCTATAAACATTCGCACATACATATAAACTCGATGCGCGCGCATACACATCCATAAAACACTCTTGCATACAAATAAACTTCCATGCAGACACACCTATAAATAGCTACTGGCGCATACATATAAACTTCCATTCAGACACACCTATAAACATTCGCACATACATATAAACTCGATGCGCGCGCATACACATCCATAAAACACTCCCGCATACATATAAACTTCCATGCAGACACACCTATAAATAGCTACTCGCGCATACATATAAACTTCCATGCAGACACACCTATAAACATTCGCACATACATATAAACTCGATGCACGCATACACATCCATAAAACACTCGCGCATACATATAAACTTCCTTGCAGACACACCTATAAATAGCTACTCGCGCATACATATAAACTTCCATGCAGACACACCTATAAATAGCTACTCGCGCATACATATAAACTTCCATGCAGACACACCTATAAATAGCTACTCGCGCATACATATAAACTTCCATGCAGACACACCTATAAATAGCTACTGGCACATTCGCACATACATATAAACTCGATGCGCGCGCATACACATCCATAACACACTCGCGCATACAAATAAACTTCCATGCAGACACACCTATAAACATTCGCACATACATATAAACTCGATGCGCGAGCATACACATCCATAAAACACTCTCGCATACAAATAAACTTCCATGCAGACACACCTATAAATACTCGCGCATACATATAAACTTCCATGCAGACACACCTATAAACATTCGCACATACATATAAACTCGATGCGCGCTCATACACATCCATAAAACACTCGCGCATACAAATAAACTTCCATGCAGACACACCTATATATACTCGGGCATACATATAAACTTCCATGCAGACACACCTATAAATAGCTACTCGCGCATACATATAAACTTCCATGCAGACACACCTATAAATAGCTACTGGCGCATATATATAAACTTCCATGCAGACACACCTATAAACATTCGCACATACATATAAACTCGATGCGCGAGCATACACATCCATAAAACACTCCCGCATACATATAAACTTCCATGCAGACACACCTATAAATAGCTACTCGCGCATACATATAAACTTCCATGCAGACACACCTATAAATACTCCCGCATACATATAAACTTCCATGCAGACACACCTATAAACATTCGCACATACATATAAACTCGATGCGCGCGCATACACATCCATAAAACACTCGCGCATACATATAAACTTCCATGCAGACACACCTATAAATAGCTACTCGCGCATACATATAAACTTCCATGCAGACACACCTATAAACATTCGCACATACATATAAACTCGATGCGCGCGCATACACATCCATAAAACACTCGCGCATACAAATAAACTTCCATGCAGACACACCTATAAATACTCGCGCATACATATAAACTTCCATGCAGACACACCTATAAACATTCGCACATACATACAAACTCGATGCGCACGCATACACATCCATAAAACACTCGCATACAAATAAACTTCCATGCAGACACACCTATAAATACTCGCGCATACATATAAACTTCCATGCAGACACACCTATAAACATTCGCACATACATATAAACTCGATGCGCGCGCATACACATCCATAAAACACTCGCGCATACATATAAATTTCCATGCAGACACACCTATAAATACTCGCGCATACATATAAACTTCCATGCAGACACACCTATAAATAGCTACTCGCGCATACATATAAACTTCCATGCAGACACACCTATAAATAGCTACTCGCGCATACATATAAACTTCCATGCAGACACACCTATAAATAGCTACTCGCGCATACATATAAACTTCCATGCAGACACACCTATAAACACTCGCGCATACATATAAACTTCCATGCAGACACACCTATAAATACTTGCGCATACATATAAACTTCCATGCAGACACACCTATAAATACTCGCGCATACATATAAACTTCCATGCAGACACACCTATAAACATTCGCACATACATATAAACTCGATGCGCGCGCATACACATCCATAAAACACTCCCGCATACATATAAACTTCCATGCAGACACACCTATAAATAGCTACTCGCGCATACATATAAACTTCCATGCAGACACACCTATAAATAGCTACTCGCACATTCGCACATACATATAAACTCGATGCGCGCATACACATCCATAAAACACTCGCGCATACAAATAAACTTCCATGCAGACACACCTATAAATACTCGCGCATACATATAAACTTCCATGCAGATACACCTATAAACATTCGCACATACATATAAACTCGATGCGCGCATACACATCCATAAAACACTCACGCATACATATAAACTTCCATGCAGACACACCTATAAATAGCTACTCGCGCATACATATAAACTTCCATGCAGACACACCTATAAATAGCTACTCGCGCATACATATAAACTTCCATGCAGACACACCTATAAATAGCTACTCGCGCATACATATAAACTTCCATGCAGACACACCTATAAATAGCTACTCACACATACATATAAACTTCCATGCAGACACACCTATAAATAGCTACTCGCACATTCGCACATACATATAAACTCGATGCGCGCGCATACACATCCATAACACACTCGTGCATACACATCCATAACACACTCGCGCATACAAATAAACTTCCATGCAGACACCTATAAATACTCGCGCATACATATAAACTTCCATGCAGACACACCTATAAATATTCGCACATACATATAAACTCGATGCGCGCGCATACACATCCATAAAACACTCGCGCATACATATAAACTTCCATGCAGACACACCTATAAATAGCTACTCGCGCATACATATAAACTTCCATGCAGACACACCTATAAACATTCGCATATGCGCATACACATCCATAAAACTCTCGCGCATACAAATAAACTTCCATGCAGACACACCTATAAATACTCGCGCATACATATAAACTTCCATGCAGACACACCTATAAACATTCGCACATACATATAAACTCGATGCGCGCGCATACACATCCATAAAACACTCGAGCATACAAATAAACTTCCATGCAGACACACCTATAAATAGCTACTCGCGCATACATATAAACTTCCATGCAGACACACCTATAAATAGCTACTCGCACATTCGCACATACATATAAACTCGATGCGCGCGCATACACATCCATAACACACTCGCGCATACATATAAACTTCCATGCAGACACACCTATAAACATTAGCACATACATATAAACTCGATGCGCGCGCATACACATCCATAAAACACTCGCGCATACAAATAAACTTCCATGCAGACACACCTATAAACATTCGCACATACATATAAACTCGATGCACGCGCATACACATCCATAAAACACTCGCGCATACATATAATCTTCCATGCAGACACACCTATAAACATTCACACATACATATAAACTCGATGCGCGCGCATACACATCCATAAAACACTCGCGCATACATATTAACTTCCATGCAGACTAGGGTGACCACCAGTCCCGCATTTTGCGGGACCGTCCCGAAATTGGGAGCTTTGTACCGCTTCCTGCAAGAGGTAAGGTGCGTCCCGCATTTCAATTATGTATTCTGTATGTTTTTTTTTTTTTCATCCCAGAAACTGAAATACCAAAATAAGAAATACATTAAAAACTGACTGGCATTTAAAACCCCATTTGCGCAGTCCTCATGTTCTAGCTAAGAAAATAACCAACCCACACAGTCGTAGACAGGGAGTTTTCCGCAGATGACGACTGCGTGGACGGCACAAAGGATGTGCGGACCTCATCAAGGGCTCGAGCACCACCGACGGAAATGGTGGAGCGCACACGGAAAAACACGATATTCTCCTTTCATTGAAAAAAAAAAAACGGTTGCAGCTTTCAGACACGACTTTCTTCTCATTTTAATAGTTCATTTGAGGCGGTTTCTATGGCGTTATTTTAATGAAAAGTGTCCAGAGCGCATTCTTGTAATGCGAGAATGCAACAAATGTCTCTGTTTGCAGGATTCTCTTCACTCTCACACAAAACAGATGCGCGCTCTCTCTCGATCAGACATTAGGGCTACGTGTGCAAGCTCAAAACTTATACTCTCTCCTGGATTTAATGTTGCCAGAAGCGCAACTTGGAGTGTGGGCAATGGGCATCCATCGGCAGAAACATAAATTGGCACACAAGACAACGGATGTAATGTAAATCAGTATTTAAATAACATAACAGTAGTAAATGTATCGGTCTCACAGGTGTCCCGCATTGTCCCGCAAAATCACATCTACTGTCCCGCAACAGATCTATTGCCAGGTGGTCACCCTAATGCAGACACACCTATAAATACTCGCGCATACATATAAACTTCCATGCAGACACACCTATAAACATTCGCACATACATATAAACTCGATGCGCGCGCATACACATCCATAAAACACTCGCGCATACATATAAACTTCCATGCAGACACACCTATAAACATTCGCACATACATATAAACTCGATGCGCGCGCGTACACATCCATAAAACACTCGCGCATACAAATAAACTTCCATGCAGACACACATATAAACATTCGCACATACATATAAACTCGATGCGCGCGCATACACATCCATAAAACACTCGCACATATAAACGTCCATGCAGACACACCTATAAATAGCTACTCGCGCATACATATAAACTTCCATGCAGACACACCTATAAATACTCGCGCATACATATAAACTTCCATGCAGACACACCTATAAACATTCGCACATACATATAAACTCGATGCGCGCGCATACACATCCATAAAACACTCGAGCATACAAATAAACTTCCATGCAGACATACCTATAAATACTCGCGCATACATATAAACTTCCATGCAGACACACCTATAAACATTCGCACATACATATAAACTCGATGCACGCGCATACACATCCATAAAACACTCGTGCATACATATAAACTTCCATGCAGACACACCTATAAATAGCTACTCGCGCATACATATAAACTTCCATGCAGACACACCTATAAACATTCGCACATACATATAAACTCGATGCGCGTGCATACACATCCATAAAACACTCGCGCATACAAATAAACTTCCATGCAGACACACCTATAAATACTCGCGCATACATATAAACTTCCATGCAGACACACCTATAAACATTCGCACATACATATAAACTCGATGCGCGCGCATACACATCCATAAAACACTCGCGCATACATATAAACTTCCATGCAGACACACCTATAAATAGCTACTCGCGCATACATATAAACTTCCATGCAGACACACCTATAAATAGCTATTCGCGCATACATATAAACTTCCATGCAGACACACCTATAAATACTCGCGCATACATATAAACTTCCATGCAGACACACCTATAAACATTCGCACATACATATAAACTCGATGCGCGCGCATACACATCCATAAAACACTCGCGCATACATATAAACTTCCATGCAGACACACCTATAAACACTCGCGCATACATATAAACTTCCATGCAGACACACCTATAAATACTTGCGCATACATATAAACTTCCATGCAGACACACCTATAAATACTCGCGCATACATATAAACTTCCATGCAGACACACCTATAAACATTCGCACATACATATAAACTCGATGCGCGCGCATACACATCCATAAAACACTCCCGCATACATATAAACTTCCATGCAGACACACCTATAAATAGCTACTCGCGCATACATATAAACTTCCATGCAGACACACCTATAAATAGCTACTCGCACATTCGCACATACATATAAACTCGATGCGCGCATACACATCCATAAAACACTCGCGCATACAAATAAACTTCCATGCAGACACACCTATAAATACTCGCGCATACATATAAACTTCCATGCAGATACACCTATAAACATTCGCACATACATATAAACTCGATGCGCGCATACACATCCATAAAACACTCACGCATACATATAAACTTCCATGCAGACACACCTATAAATAGCTACTCGCGCATACATATAAACTTCCATGCAGACACACCTATAAATAGCTACTCGCGCATACATATAAACTTCCATGCAGACACACCTATAAATAGCTACTCGCGCATACATATAAACTTCCATGCAGACACACCTATAAATAGCTACTCACACATACATATAAACTTCCATGCAGACACACCTATAAATAGCTACTCGCACATTCGCACATACATATAAACTCGATGCGCGCGCATACACATCCATAACACACTCGTGCATACACATCCATAACACACTCGCGCATACAAATAAACTTCCATGCAGACACCTATAAATACTCGCGCATACATATAAACTTCCATGCAGACACACCTATAAATATTCGCACATACATATAAACTCGATGCGCGCGCATACACATCCATAAAACACTCGCGCATACATATAAACTTCCATGCAGACACACCTATAAATAGCTACTCGCGCATACATATAAACTTCCATGCAGACACACCTATAAACATTCGCATATGCGCATACACATCCATAAAACTCTCGCGCATACAAATAAACTTCCATGCAGACACACCTATAAATACTCGCGCATACATATAAACTTCCATGCAGACACACCTATAAACATTCGCACATACATATAAACTCGATGCGCGCGCATACACATCCATAAAACACTCGAGCATACAAATAAACTTCCATGCAGACACACCTATAAATAGCTACTCGCGCATACATATAAACTTCCATGCAGACACACCTATAAATAGCTACTCGCACATTCGCACATACATATAAACTCGATGCGCGCGCATACACATCCATAACACACTCGCGCATACATATAAACTTCCATGCAGACACACCTATAAACATTAGCACATACATATAAACTCGATGCGCGCGCATACACATCCATAAAACACTCGCGCATACAAATAAACTTCCATGCAGACACACCTATAAACATTCGCACATACATATAAACTCGATGCACGCGCATACACATCCATAAAACACTCGCGCATACATATAATCTTCCATGCAGACACACCTATAAACATTCACACATACATATAAACTCGATGCGCGCGCATACACATCCATAAAACACTCGCGCATACATATTAACTTCCATGCAGACTAGGGTGACCACCAGTCCCGCATTTTGCGGGACCGTCCCGAAATTGGGAGCTTTGTACCGCTTCCTGCAAGAGGTAAGGTGCGTCCCGCATTTCAATTATGTATTCTGTATGTTTTTTTTTTTTTCATCCCAGAAACTGAAATACCAAAATAAGAAATACATTAAAAACTGACTGGCATTTAAAACCCCATTTGCGCAGTCCTCATGTTCTAGCTAAGAAAATAACCAACCCACACAGTCGTAGACAGGGAGTTTTCCGCAGATGACGACTGCTTGGACGGCACAAAGGATGTGCGGACCTCATCAAGGGCTCGAGCACCACCGACGGAAATGGTGGAGCGCACACGGAAAAACAGGATATTCTCCTTTCATTGAAAAAAAAAAAACGGTTGCAGCTTTCAGACACGACTTTCTTCTCATTTTAATAGTTCATTTGAGGCGGTTTCTATGGCGTTATTTTAATGAAAAGTGTCCAGAGCGCATTCTTGTAATGCGAGAATGCAACAAATGTCTCTGTTTGCAGGATTCTCTTCACTCTCACACAAAACAGATGCGCGCTCTCTCTCGATCAGACATTAGGGCTACGTGTGCAAGCTCAAAACTTATACTCTCTCCTGGATTTAATGTTGCCAGAAGCGCAACTTGGAGTGTGGGCAATGGGCATCCATCGGCAGAAACATAAATTGGCACACAAGACAACGGATGTAATGTAAATCAGTATTTAAATAACATAACAGTAGTAAATGTATCGGTCTCACAGGTGTCCCGCATTGTCCCGCAAAATCACATCTACTGTCCCGCAACAGATCTATTGCCAGGTGGTCACCCTAATGCAGACACACCTATAAATACTCGCGCATACATATAAACTTCCATGCAGACACACCTATAAACATTCGCACATACATATAAACTCGATGCGCGCGCATACACATCCATAAAACACTCGCGCATACATATAAACTTCCATGCAGACACACCTATAAACATTCGCACATACATATAAACTCGATGCGCGCGCGTACACATCCATAAAACACTCGCGCATACAAATAAACTTCCATGCAGACACACATATAAACATTCGCACATACATATAAACTCGATGCGCGCGCATACACATCCATAAAACACTCGCACATATAAACGTCCATGCAGACACACCTATAAATAGCTACTCGCGCATACATATAAACTTCCATGCAGACACACCTATAAATACTCGCGCATACATATAAACTTCCATGCAGACACACCTATAAACATTCGCACATACATATAAACTCGATGCGCGCGCATACACATCCATAAAACACTCGAGCATACAAATAAACTTCCATGCAGACATACCTATAAATACTCGCGCATACATATAAACTTCCATGCAGACACACCTATAAACATTCGCACATACATATAAACTCGATGCACGCGCATACACATCCATAAAACACTCGTGCATACATATAAACTTCCATGCAGACACACCTATAAATAGCTACTCGCGCATACATATAAACTTCCATGCAGACACACCTATAAACATTCGCACATACATATAAACTCGATGCGCGTGCATACACATCCATAAAACACTCGCGCATACAAATAAACTTCCATGCAGACACACCTATAAATACTCGCGCATACATATAAACTTCCATGCAGACACACCTATAAACATTCGCACATACATATAAACTCGATGCGCGCGCATACACATCCATAAAACACTCGCGCATACATATAAACTTCCATGCAGACACACCTATAAATAGCTACTCGCGCATACATATAAACTTCCATGCAGACACACCTATAAATAGCTATTCGCGCATACATATAAACTTCCATGCAGACACACCTATAAATACTCGCGCATACATATAAACTTCCATGCAGACACACCTATAAACATTCGCACATACATATAAACTCGATGCGCGCGCATACACATCCATAAAACACTCGCGCATACATATAAACTTCCATGCAGACACACCTATAAATAGCTACTCGCGCATACATATAAACTTCCATGCAGACACACCTATAAATAGCTATTCGCGCATACATATAAACTTCCATGCAGACACACCTATAAATACTCGCGCATACATATAAACTTCCATGCAGACACACCTATAAACATTCGCACATACATATAAACTCGATGCGCGAGCATACACATCCATAAAACACTCGCGCATACATATTTAACTTCTATGCAGACACACCTATAAATAGCTACTCGCGCATACATATAAACTTCCATGCAGACACACCTATAAACATTCGCACATACATATAAACTCGATGCGCGCGCATACACATCCATAAAACACTCCCGCATACATATAAACTTCCATGCAGACACACCTATAAATAGCTACTCGCGCATACATATAAACTTCCATGCAGACACACCTATAAACATTCGCACATACATATAAACTCGATGCGCGCGCATACACATCCATAAAACACTCGCGCATACATATTTAACTTCCATGCAGACAAACCTATAAATAGCTACTCGCGCATACATATAAACTTCCTTGCAGACACACCTATAAACATTCGCACATGCATATAAACTCGATGTGCGCGCATACACATCCATAAAACACTCGCGCATACAAATAAACTTCCATGCAGACACACCTATAAACACTCGCGCATACAAATAAACTTCCATGCAGACACACCTATAAATACTCGCGCATACATATAAACTTCCATGCAGACACACCTATAAACATTCGCACATACATATAAACTCGATGCGCGCGCATACACATCCATAAAACACTCGCGCATACATATAAACTTCCATGCAGACACACCTATAAATACTCGCGCATACATATAAACTTACATGCAGACACACCTATAAATAGCTACTCGCGCATACATATAAACTTCCATGCAGACACACCTATAAACATTCGCACATACATATAAACTCGATGTGCGCGCATACACATCCATAAAACACTCGCGCATACATATAAACTTCCATGCAGACACACCTATAAATAGCTACTCGCGCATACATATAAACTTCCATGCAGACACACCTATAAACATTCGCACATACATATAAACTCGATGCGCGCGCAGACACATCCATAAAACACTCGCGCATACATATAAACTTCCATGCAGACACACCTATAAATAGCTACTCGCGCATACATATAAACTTCCATGCAGACACACCTATAAACATTCGCACATACATATAAACTCGATGCGCGCGCATACACATCCATAAAACACTCGCGCATACAAATAAACTTCCATGCAGACACACCTATAAATACTCGCGCATACATATAAACTTCCATGCAGACACACCTATAAACATTCGCACATACATATAAACTCGATGCGCGCGCATACACATCCATAAAACACTCGCGCATACATATAAACTTCCATGCAGACACACCTATAAATAGCTACTCGCGCATACATATAAACTTCCATGCAGACACACCTATAAATAGCTACTCGCGCATACATATAAACTTCCATGCAGACACACCTATAAATAGCTACTCGCGCATACATATAAACTTCCATGCAGACACACCTATAAATAGCTACTCGCGCATACATATAAACTTCCATGCAGACACACCTATAAACATTCGCACATACATATAAACTCGATGCGCGCGCATACACATCCATAAAACACTCGCGCATACATATTTAACTTCCATGCAGACACACCTATAAATAGCTACTCGCGCATACATATAAACTTCCATGCAGACACACCTATAAACATTCGCACATACATATAAACTCGATGCGCGCGCATACACATCCATAAAACACTCCCGCATACATATAAACTTCCATGCAGACACACCTATAAATAGCTACTCGCGCATACATATAAACTTCCATGCAGACACACCTATAAATAGCTACTCGCGCATACATATAAACTTCCATGCAGACACACCTATAAATAGCTACTCGCGCATACATATAAACTTCCATGCAGACACACCTATAAACATTCGCACATACATATAAACTCGATGCGCGCGCATACACATCCATAAAACACTCGCGCATACATATTTAACTTCCATGCAGACACACCTATAAATAGCTACTCGCGCATACATATAAACTTCCATGCAGACACACCTATAAACATTCGCACATACATATAAACTCGATGCGCGCGCATACACATCCATAAAACACTCGCGCATACATATTTAACTTCCATGCAGACACACCTATAAATAGCTACTCGCGCATACATATAAACTTCCATGCAGACACACCTATAAATAGCTACTCGCGCATACATATAAACTTCCATGCAGACACACCTATAAATAGCTACTCGCGCATACATATAAACTTCCATGCAGACACACCTATAAATAGCTACTCGCGCATACATATAAACTTCCATGCAGACACACCTATAAATAGCTACTCGCGCATACATATAAACTTCCATGCAGACACACCTATAAATAGCTACTCGCGCATACATATAAACTTCCATGCAGACACACCTATAAATAGCTACTCGCGCATACATATAAACTTCCATGCAGACACACCTATAAATAGCTACTCGCGCATACATATAAACTTCCATGCAGACACACCTATAAATAGCTACTCACACATACATATAAACTTCCATGCAGACACACCTATAAATAGCTACTCGCACATACATATAAACTCGATGCGCGCGCATACACATCCATAACACACTCGCGCATACACATCCATAACACACTCGCGCATACAAATAAACTTCCATGCAGACACACCTATAAACATTCGCACATACATATAAACTCGATGCGCGTGCATACACATTCATAAAACACTCTCGCATACAAATAAACTTCCATGCAGACACACCTATAAATACTCGCGCATACATATAAACTTCCATGCAGACACGCATATAAACATTCGCACATACATATAAACTCGATGCGCGCGCATACACATCCATAAAACACTCGCGCATACAAATAAACTTCCATGCAGACACACCTATAAACACTCCCGCATACAAATAAACTTCCATGCAGACACACCTATAAATACTCGCGCATACATATAAACTTCCATGCAGACACACCTATAAACATTCGCACATACATATAAACTCGATGCGTGCGCATACACATCCATAAAACACTCGCGCATACATATAAACTTTCATGCAGACACACCTATAAATAGCTACTCGCTCATACATATAAACTTCCATGCAGACACACCTATAAATAGCTACTCGCGCATACATATAAACTTCCATGCAGACACACCTATAAACATTCGCACATACATATAAACTCGATGTGCGCGCATACACATCCATAAAACACTCGCGCATACAAATAAACTTCCATCCAGACACACCTATAAATAGCTACTCGCGCATACATATAAACTTCCATGCAGACACACCTATAAACATTCGCACATACATATAAACTCGATGCGTGCGCATACACATCCATAAAACACTCGCGCATACATATAAACTTTCATGCAGACACACCTATAAATAGCTACTCGCGCATACATATAAACTTCCATCTAGACACACCTATAAATAGCTACTCGCTCATACATATAAACTTCCATGCAGACACACCTATAAATAGCTACTCGCGCATACATATAAACTTCCATGCAGACACACCTATAAATAGCTACTCGCGCATACATATAAACTTCCATGCAGACACACCTATAAATAGCTACTCGCGCATACATATAAACTTCCATGCAGACACACCTATAAACATTCGCACATACATATAAACTCGATGTGCGCGCATACACATCCATAAAACACTCGCGCATACATATAAACTTCCATGCAGACACACCTATAAATAGCTACTCGCGCATACATATAAACTTCCATGCAGACACACCTATAAATAGCTACTCGCGCATACATATAAACTTCCATGCAGACACACCTATAAACATTCGCACATACATATAAACTCGATGCGCGCGCAAACACATCCATAAAACACTCGCGCATACATATAAACTTCCATGCAGACACACCTATAAATAGCTACTCGCGCATACATATAAACTTCCATGCAGACACACCTATAAATACTCACGCATACATATAAACTTCCATGCAGACACACCTATAAACATTCGCACATACATATAAACTCGATGCGTGCGCATACACATCCATAAAACACTCGCGCATACATATAAACTTTCATGCAGACACACCTATAAATACTCGCGCATACATATAAACTTCCATGCAGACACACCTATAAATAGCTACTGGCGCATACATATAAACTTCCATGCAGACACACCTATAAACATTCGCACATACATATAAACTCGATGCGCGCGCATACACATCCATAAAACACTCGCGCATACATATAAACTTCCATGCAGACACACCTATAAATAGCTACTCGCGCATACATATAAACTTCCATGCAGACACACCTATAAATAGCTACTCGCGCATACATATAAACTTCCATGCAGACACACCTATAAATAGCTACTCGCACATACATATAAACTTCCATGCAGACACACCTATAAATAGCTACTCGCGCATACATATAAACTTCCATGCACACACACCTATAAACATTCGCACATACATATAAACTCGATGCGCGGGCATACACATCCATAAAACACTCCCGCATACATATAAACTTCCATGCAGACACACCTATAAATAGCTACTCGCGCATACATATAAACTTCCATGCACACACACCTATAAACATTCGCACATACATATAAACTCGATGCGCGGGCATACACATCCATAAAACACTCGCGCATACATATAAACTTCCATGCAGACACACCTATAAATAGCTACTCGCGCATACATATAAACTTCCATGCAGACACACCTTTAAATAGCTACTCGCGCATACATATAAACTTCCATGCAGACACACCTATAAATAGCTACTCGCGCATACATATAAACTTCCATGCAGACACACCTATAAATAGCTACTCGCGCATACATATAAACTTCCATGCAGACACACCTATAAATAGCTACTCGCGCATACATATAAACTTCCATGCACACACACCTATAAACATTCGCACATACATATAAACTCGATGCGCGCGCATACACATCCATAAAACACTCGCGCATACATATAAACTTCCATGCAGACACACCTATAAATAGCTACTCGCGCATACATATAAACTTCCATGCAGACACACCTATAAATAGCTACTCGCACATTCGCACATACATATAAACTCGATGCGCGCGCATACACATCCATAAAACACTCGCGCATACATATAAACTTCCATGCAGACACACCTATAAATAGCTACTCGCGCATACATATAAACTTCCATGCAGACACACCTATAAACATTCGCACATACATATAAACTCGATTCGCGCTCATACACATCCATAAAACACTCGCGCATACAAATAAACTTCCATGCAGACACACCTATAAATATTCGCGCATACATATAAACTTCCATGCAGACACACCTATAAACATTCGCACATACATATAAACTCGATGCGCGCATACACATCCATAAAACACTCGCGCATACATATAAACTTCCATGCAGACACACCTATAAATAGCTACTCGCGCATACATATAAACTTCCATGCAGACACACCTATAAATAGCTACTCGCGCATAAATATAAACTTCCATGCAGACACACCTATAAATAGCTACTCGCGCATACATATAAACTTCCATGCAGACACACCTATAAATAGCTACTCGCGCATACATATAAACTTCCATGCAGACACACCTATAAACATTCGCACATACATATAAACTCGATGCGCGCGCATACACATCAATAAAACACTCGCGCATACATATAAACTTCCATGCAGACACACCTATAAACATTCGCACATACATATAAACTCGATGCGCGCGCATACACATCCATAAAACACTCGCGCATACATATAAACTTCCATGCAGACACACCTATATGGAGCTTGAGAGGTCCTGCAAAGAAGAATGGGAGAAACTGTCCAAAAATAGGTGTCGAGCTTGTAGCATCATGCTCA
Organism: Barbus barbus; assembly: GCF_936440315.1. Lineage (NCBI taxonomy): Eukaryota > Metazoa > Chordata > Actinopteri > Cypriniformes > Cyprinidae > Barbus > Barbus barbus. Next base: position 238,125 of record NW_027636822.1, on the reverse strand, counting down.
AAAAGACTTGAGGCTTTAATTGGTGCCAAAGGTGCTTTAACAAAGTATTGAGCAAAGGCTGTGAATACTTATGTACCTTTTTTTTTTTTTTTTTTAATTTGCAAAGATTTCAAAAACTTCTTTCACGTTGTCATTATGTGGTATTGTCTGTAGAATTGAGGAAAATAATGAATTTGATCCATTTTGGAATAAGGCTGTAACATAACAAAATGTGGAAAAAGTAAAGCACTGTGAAAACTTTCCGGATGCACTGTATAAAGTTCTCCTAATGTGGCTGAGAGAATGTTCTTTCTTTGTTATCTTGAAACATTGTAACAATGTTTTACTGAGAACATTGTATAATCTGTTACCTGAACAACATCCACAAAACATCCTTAAAATGTTGCAGGTAAAATGTTCCAGCTTTGTTTACACTTAACATTATAGGAACATTATCTGAAATGAGAAACATTCTTAAAACATTTTTTGAACATTACATTCAAATGTTTTCTCTAAAACATCAACCAAACCTGTACGGAATGTTAGCCAAAGTTCTGAGAACGTTCCCTGCTAGCTGGGTAGTTTGATTATAGTAGGCTATACGCGAGTTTTTTTATTGCACTATTTTACTGTTGTTTTTTAATTAATAATATATCATAACAACTTATAAAGATCAAAATCTACAGACGAGATTAACAAATAACATTGGTGTTGTCATAAGTTAACTAATCAATGGGAAAATTTCCTCACCGGCACAACATTTACATTTATTCATTTAGCTGAAGCTTTTATCCAAAGCGACTTACAATTGCTATATATGTCAGAGGTCGCACGCCTCTGGAGCAACTCGGGGTTAAGTGTCTTGCTCAGGGACACATTGGTGTCTCACAGTGGATTCGAACCCGGGTCTCTCACACCAGTGTCTTATCCACTGCACCATCACCACCACCACAACCCTATTCTTAATGTTGGCTATGTTACAGATTTAATGTTGAGCACAATGTTAAAGGCTTCTTAAATACCATTACACTCGGTTGAAGAGTCAAGAAGGATGTGTTAATTTACTGTAGATTTCAATCTGTCATTAGTTGGTGACCCGGTGTAATTATAATAGCATAAATAAAAACAAATACACGTAATAGGCTATGTATGCCAATAGGCAAAACACATCTGCTTTTCCTCTAGATCACTTTACTATGGAAGCCCGTTTCCGCCAATGAATAAAAAATAAAACAAGGTCATTGCGACTTTTTATCTCACAATTCGGACTTTATAACTTGCAATTCTGAGATATAAACTCGCAATTCTGAGATATAAACTCGCAATTCTGACTTTATAACTCGCAATTCTGACTTTATAACTCGCAATTCTGACTTTATAACTCGCAATTCTGAGATATAAACTCGCAATTCTGACTTTATAACTCGCAATTCTGAGATATAAACTCGCAATTCTGACTTTATAACTCGCAATTCTGAGATATAAACTCGCAATTCTGACTTTTTTTTCTCACAATTGCGAGTTTATATCTCACAACTCTGACTTTCTCGCACCATAGAAAACCACTCTCCGTGTAAGGCTTTGCAGTACTTTGTTCAATTAGCTGAACTATATATTGAACTAGATGAATGTTGCGTCCGAATATGATATGATACGGAAAACAAAACGAGGTGAAGGGGCGCCGCTTACTGTTTAGGTCTGGTCTTCTGTCACGGTGCACACACGAGGGAGGAACCAGGAACACGCAGACGAGGATATAAACTCAAATAACATACTTTACTGAACATCAGGACAAGGCAAGGCAGACAAGGACATCACACACCGGGGTTAACGAGTAGACCAGACAGCACGAAACTCAACAGGCAAGAACTTAAATACACACGCTAATGAGACAAACACACCTGAACAGAATGAACTAATAAATCACATGAAACAAGGACAGGAAACAAACCAAATATGGACACAAGGGGCAGGAACACATGACACACAGGACAGAACCCTGACAAAAAGCGTCTGCTAAATGAATAAATGTAAATATAAATGATGGTGCTGGAGATCATTTTTCAGATTTCACAAACATCTTAAGCAACTGTAAAACATACAGCTAACATAACTCTATGGTCTACAAATTCACAAATGTTTTACAAAATCAACCAAATATGTGGTGAAGAGGTTTATAAAGTGGCTAATTACATTGTTATTGTTCTCGTAGTATTCTGAAATCGAGTTGCCCACATATTCCAGAGGAGAAAATCCCATTCGGATAAACGACACTTATGTACTTCTTCAGAGGCCAAAGCCGCATAAACTGAACTGAGCTTGACGATGACATCACTGAAAATTGAGTGTTTACTATTGTTCTTTTGCATTATTGACACACTATTTTCCTATTTGATACTACTGCTTTGACACAATCTGTATTGATAAAAGCACTATATAAATAAAGGTGACTTGACTTGGTTCTGTAGAAACAGTTTTTCTCAGACTGGTGTGAACTATTTACTGTATATGCTTTACACAACCACAGAATGAGGACAGTGCAGCTTTTAGTCTTCGGTAAGTTACTCAGTTTTTGATTTTATTGGTTTTGTAAGGACTGAATAGTTAAAAAAAGTGCATTTGTTCACAATGTTAAATTATAGAGAATAATCTGATCTGTGTTTCTTCACAGTTCTACTGGTGTGGTGTCAAACTACAGAGTGTTTAACTGATAAACAGGTGAAATTAGGAGAAAATGTGACTTTAGACTGTCAGATTGATGTAAAAGAGATTTATTGGGTTTTCCAGAAACTGTCAGATTCTCCAGTGCTAATACTGCGAACTTTCACAACACAATCTACAGCATCTCATATACAAGACCAAAGACTGAAAGACAAATATTCATCACTAACTTCAAGCCGTTTATTTATTAGGAATGTAACTATTGATGAATTAGGAATATATTATTGTGCAAAACTAAACAAAACTCTAAAGATCAGCAATGGCACCAGACTTCACATCATTGGTAAGTGTGTTTAAAATTATCTTGACAAATGAGTTTGATCTGTTGCTATATCTATGAATGATCTAAAAGCAGTTATCATGTACATATTGCATTCAATTTGTATTTTAACCTTTATTTCTATCACAGGTCTATGCACAATTGATGCATGTTAGGTATTTCCAAACACTAAACGCTTGTATTTTCTGTTCAGAAGAAGCTGCTCGAGATCACAATCAGACAGAACTGAAAAATAACTCACAATATCCGAAATACACATCCATAAAACACTCGCGCATACAAATAAACTTCCATGCAGACACACCTATAAATACTCGCGCATACAAACCAAGCCTTATTCCAAATAACACTATTGTTACAATGTACCAATCAATAACACATTGTTACAATGTTTCAAGATGACAAGGAAAGAACATTCTCTCAGCCTCATTAGCAAAACATTATAAGAACATCATTGAGGCTAGAGGTGGTGGAATATTTTTTAAAAACGTTCTTGTAATGTGACATATTAACAAAGCTAGAACATTTGACCTGCAACATTGTAAGGATGTTTTAAGGATATTGTTCAGGTAACAGATTATACAGTGCTGTCAATAAAACATTGTAACAATGTTTCAAGATAACACGCGAAGAACATTCTCTCAGACACATTTGGAGAACGTTATAAGGATGTCATTGAGGCCTGAGATGGTGTAATGTTTTTATAAAACGCTCTTGTAATGTGACATAATAACAAAGCTAGAACATTTGACCTGCAACATTGTAAGGATGTTTTGAGGATGTTGTTGAGATAACAGATTATATAATGTGCTCAATAAAACATTGTTACAATGTTTCAAGATAACAAAGAAAGAACATTCTCTCAGCCACATTAGCAAAACATTATAAGAGCATCATTGAGGCTAGAGGTGGTGGAATATTTTTTAAAAACGTTCTTGTAATGTGACGTATTCACAAAGCTAGAACATTTGGCCTGCAACATTTTAAGGATGTTGTTGAGGTAACAGATTATATAATGTCATCAATAAAACATTGGCACATTGTTTCAAGATGACAAAGGAAGGACATTCTCTTAGCCACATTAGGAGAACTTTATACAGTGCATCCGGAAAGTTTTCACAGTGCTTTACTTTTTCCACATTTTGTTATGTTACAGCCTTATTCCAAAATGGATCAAATTCATTATTTTCCTCAATTCTACAGACAATACCACATAATGACAATGTGAAAGAAGTTTTTGAAATCTTTGCAAATTTAAAAAAAAAAAAAAAAAAGGTACATAAGTATTCACAGCCTTTGCTCAATACTTTGTTAAAGCACCTTTGGCACCAATTAAAGCCTCAAGTCTTTTTGAGCATTATGCTACAAGCTCGACACCTATTTTTGGACAGTTTCTCCCATTCTTCTTTGCAGGACCTCTCAAGCTCCATCAGGTTGGATGTGCACTGTTGGTGCACATCCATTTTCAGATCTCTCTAGAGATGTTCAATCGGGTTCAAGTCTGGGCTCCGGCTGGGCCACTCAAGGAATTCACAGAGTTGTCCTGTAGCCACTCCTTTGTTATCTTGGCTGTGTGCTTAGGGTCGTTGTCCTGTTGGAAGATGAACCGTCGCCCCAGTCTTAGGTCCAGGTTTTCATCAAGGATGTCTCTGTACATTGCTGCATTCATCTTTCCCTCGATCATGACTAGTTTCCCAGTTCCTGCTGCTGAAAAACATCCCCACAGCATGGTGCTGCCACCACCATGCTTCACTTTAGGGATGGTATTGGGCAGGTGATGAGCGGTGCCTGGTTTCCTCCAGACATGACACTTGCCAAGGAGTTCAACATTGGTTTCATCAGACAAGAGAATTTTGTTTCTCATGGTCTGAGAGTCCTTCAGGTGCCTTTTGGCAAACTCCAGGCAGGCCGTCATGTGCCTTTCACTGAGGAGTGGTTTCTGTCTGGCCACTCTACCATACAGGCCTGATTGGTGGAGTGCTGCAGAGATGGTTGTTCTTCTGGAAGGTTCTCATCTCTCCACAGAGAAACGCTGGAGTTCTGTCAGAGTGACCATCAGGTTCTTGGTCACCTCCCTGACTAAAAGGCCCTTCTCCCCCGATCTTTCAGTTTGGCCAGGCAGCCCGCTCTAGCAATCCTGTCTACAGACAATTCCGTGGACTTCGTTGCTTGGTTTGTGCTCTGACATGCACTGTTAACTGTGGGACCTTATATAGACAGGTGTGTGCCTTTCCAAATCATGTCCAATCAACTGAATTTACCACAGGTGGACTCCAATCAAGTTGTAGAAACATCTCAAGGAGGATCAGTGGAAACAGGAGGCACCTGAGCTCAATTTTGAGTGTCATGGCAAAGGCTGTGAATACTTATGTACGTGTGATTTTTATTTTTTTATAAATTTGCAAAGATTTCAAACAAACTTCTTTCACGTTGTCATTATGGGATATGTTTGTAGAATTTTTAGGAAAATAATGAATTTAATCCATTTTGGAATAAGGCCGTAACATAACAAAATGTGGAAAAAGTGAAGCGCTGTGAATACTTTCCGGATGCATTGTAAGGATGTCATTGAGGCCGGAGGTGATGGATTTATTTTTTATAAAACGTTTCTTTAATGTGATGTATTAACAAAGCTAGAATATTTTATTTGCAAAATTCTGAGGATATTTTGAGGATGTTGTTGAGGTAACATTACAATTTTCTCAATAAAACACTGGCACAATGTTTCAAGACAACAAAGGAAGAGCATTCTCTCAGACACATTAGGAAAACGTTATAAGAACGTCATAGAGTGATGGAATGTTTTTTTTTTAAACGTTCTTGTAACATGACGTAGTAATAAAGCTAGAACTTAACCTGCAACATTTTGAGGATGTTTTGAGGATGTTGTTGAGGTAACAGTTCATACAATATTGTCAATAAAACATTAGAACAATGTTTTAAGATAACAAAGGAAGAACATTCTCTCAGCCACGTTAGATAAACGTTATAAGGATGTAATTGAGGCCTGAGCTGGTGTAATTTTTTTTTTATAAAACGTTTGGGAATGTTCTTGTGTTTACAAAGCTACACTCTAAAAAATATGGTTCTTTAAAGGTTCTTTACAGCTAGAAACAGCTCTTTTTATAACCATACTTTAACTGCTGAGACGGTTCTTTGCTTTAAAGTTTAGGGTTCTTTTTTCCCACCATTTGTTTTTCAAATCTGTAACTATCAAAGCTGCTACGGGTTTTCTGGAGCTCAAGACAGACTTTCAACACACTCTTAAGAGGTAAATGATTAATTTCTTAAAATTGCTATACATTTTACCTTTCAAATTGTAACTAGTTTCATGCCAATCATGTCTTTTTCTCTTTTTAGTTGAACAGAAAATCTATGTGACCAGCTCTGTTCAGTTATAGATACTTACTTTCTCTTCACTATGTAAATCGGCCTAACAGAAATGTTGAAATAATGATCCATTAATGATTTTAATTACTTTATGCAGAAACACCCAGTCATAAATAACATTCAAGTTATCCCAAGACCTTATATCAAATTTTCTTTTAACATTATAAAGGGCTCACATACTGTCCATTTGTTTCTAATTGTTTTACATAAAAAATTGGACACATTATAACTCTAAATTCAGCTGTGCATTTCAGAAGCTGTCACATCCTACCTACCATCATCATCATCATCATCAGCAAAGAGAAACATAAAGATGGACATAAAGACATTGTGAAGATATTTCACTTGAACTTGGTCTTCATTAATTCCATATTATGTTCAGTGTCAACTGGTATTTATTAATGTTTCAGCTAATAACAGTTGTTTGAGCACTGTCATTTTCCCCTCACTTTTCCATTAAAAAAAATATTGACATATGCTGTTTGTTTATTTATTTATTTATTTATGTAAAACCTAAATAGAAGCCACAAGATATTATAAAATCAGGTAGATATAGGGGTGAAAATTAATATTAATAAATAATATATAAAATAATGTAAATACAAATATTAATAATTTAAATATATTTACTGATTAATTGGAAATAAATTGTAACACCAGGTCTTATAAAACTTGTCAAAGCACAGTTCTTTACGGAACCTTATTAAAAAAGAGTTCTATTTAGAACCAAAACGGGTTCTGCTATTGTTAAAAGTCAAAGAACCCAATTTGGTTCAGTTTAGAACATTTTACTGGCAACATTTTGAGGATGTTGTTGAGAAAACTGATTATACAATGTTTGCAATAAAATATTGGCACAATGTTCCATAATAACAAAGGAGGAACATTATCAAAGTAACATTTGTAAAATGTTTTAAGGACATTGTGAGGACTAAGACGACAAAATGTTTTTAATAAAACATACCTGTTAAGTGATGTTTTAACAAAAGTAGAACATTTTGCCTGAAACATTTTGAGGATGTTGAACAGAATGTAGAATGATCTTTTATAAATCATTGGCACAATTACAAAGGAGTCAAAACAACATTCATAAAATGTTTTGAGGATATTATTGCCTGAGATGACAAAATCTCATGATATGTGTTAACAAAAGCTCACAATATTTTGAGGATATTTGGGGAATGTTGAAAAAAACCAATAGAAATCATCATAGAATTTGTAATGGTTTTACTGGTTATAATGGTAATTCGACTGGTTTTAATGGAAACTGTAATGGTTCCTGTTGGTCTCTACTGGTAATTGGTCTCCTATTGGTGCTTGTTAAAACCAATAAATCCTAATGGAACGTGTCCCAAAACACACTATACAGAAAACCATTTTTGTGATCAAATTCATCAAAGATGCATTAAAATGGCTTCTGCCTTGAGTGGTCAGCAGAAGTCAGCTGATTACAAAAGGAAGAACAAGTCTGGCATTTGGCTGCAGTTCTGAACTGTTGCAAATGTGTTTAAGGGAGACCGGGGAGTGTTGTAACATGGGGTTAGTTGAAACACTGTCAGTCTGACAAGTCAGAAAGGAGCTGTGGTGATGTCATCAATATCATACACTCCATTCACATTTTTAATGTTACAGAAGAAGTGGCATGTGAATGTGAATGTGAGCAACATTATAGATATTTTTTTCTTTCCATTTTTTTTCATTAAGATTATTTTTTGCCTAGTAATCATTATGTTGTAGATACAATTATTTGACTTACAAAACTTAAAGTAGCTGTTTAGTTTAATTTGATACTTTGCATTCATGCTAACTTAAAACCCAAATGATAAAACAGTTAACTATGTTATGACTGCTTGGGGTGGGGATAGTTGTAACAGTTCATTAAAAATGTTACAACCAACTCCTTATGATTCCAATGAGTCCATTTATCCAGTCACGTCCTCTGTTGAGGCAATGTCATGTGAGGTTTTTGTTGCACATCAAGGGATTTATATAAAATGTGTTTCCATCATAGTTTATGTGCTTATCTTCTTACTGGATAAAAACACTATCCGCCTCAAATGAGCATATACATTTGTTTGTTTGTTTGTGCACGTTTAGAATTTATGCACATCTTGACATTTCCATCCAGCATTTTTTTTTTTTCATATGACATTCCAAAATTCACAAAGTAAGTAGATGGCAACACAGCTAGTGACTGCAGCACACACACACACACACACACACACAGTTTGTTTCTGTGCTAAATTTAAAGTCCTAAAAGGAATACACTCAATACAGTATAATGTTTTTGTCACTTTAAATGATTCACTTTATTCAGAACTGATTATTCTTTGTTCTTCAATCAAGTTTTTACATAAACTGGAAGTGTGGGTCTTATTTCAGCAAATTACTTCACACTGTTACATCTATCCCCAGCCTGTGTTACAACTCACCCAGAGGGGTAGGTTGTAACAACGGAACGCTTTGTATTTGACATTAACGCACACAATCTGGGATTATGCAGTACACATGCAAGTAAGTTTTATTTGTAGTAGACAAATGGGCTACGATATATCAAAGTTTGAGAGATCTAGCACAAACAACCACTGAGTTACCGATGCTCAAACAAAAAGTGTTACTTTTACTGGATCAGAGGTAGCTGACAACACTTTAAAGGTGATAATTCTTCTTGGGAAGTTTCATATACATAAAGCAAAAATTACGTCTATTAGTCCCTCTTTTAAGTTTTTTTGTAAAGAACTTAATATATTTTATGACTCACTGACTTCAGTTACTAGAAACAAGAAATGTATAAAAACATCTCTCAAATTAAAAAATGTTATTTGTAAAATGTAATGCTTTATCTTACATGATGTATATTTGTTATAGGTATTTTTTTTTTTTTTTTTTTGTGTGTTGTGAGTTATGTTTGAAGTTAGTATTTCTGTATAAGTGATTTTGAAAGAGAGAAAGATGACAGCAGAAATATTTCACATTCTCCAAGAAACACTCCGCATTGTTTTAGTACAGCGCTTTGAACCAACCAATCGGTTAAATTAATAAGCAAATTAACATCATCTACTTGCGGTTTAGTGTATTTAAAAGTATGCTTTTTCCTCAGCATATCTTTTTTCTATAGGCCTATTCAAAATGTTATTGCAGTTGTAATTTTGCACTGTAAATTTTATTTGATTGGCAACAGCGCTATAGTGCATTTTGATTTTCTGATTTGTTTTTTTTTGTTTTGTTAACTAATTATTAGACATTAAAGATGATGCATACATTTATTAATGTTAAAAAAATTGGCCTTTATTAAGGTAAATAACATCTTGGGGTAAATATAAAAAAATAAGATTTAAGCATGTAAAAGCTGATAGAGCACTGATGAAAATATAGCTTCTTATGTTTATACCACCAAAAATCTTGGTGATGCAGTGCTTTTGTGAGGATATTTTGTATGGGATATTGTCTGCTGATATGAAAAGTTCATTGCATGGTAATAATGGATAGCATTTTGACAGTGATAATATCCTCCTGATAACCAGGGGAAAAAGGTTTTGTGAAATTAGGCTTTTAGGGGACATTTTATGTGTTGTTCAAAAGACATGTATTGGCAAAAACCATTTTTGACGGAATCAATCAATCAATTTTTATGTTTCAGGATTTTTGTTAACCAAACTTTGTATAAAGATGATTCTCAACTGTTATGAAAGATAAAACATAATGAATTGATATACTCTTATTTTATGCATTATGTGTGTAAAATAGCTATAAATAAATGAAAAAAGAAGTGGAGATAGTAGTAGTAATAATGGGAGTAGTAATTAGCAACATTTTCATTAGAATATCTAATATTTCATGGGAATATTGATATTTAATTTCTTTCCCTGTTTATTTGTTGTGTTTGCCTGTTTACATGCTGTAAGTCTTTGTTCATTACAGTGAACAAAATGCTATGCTTGGGGTTCAGGAGGATATTTAGTTTTCTTTTAACATATTATATTACATGCATGTGTGATATTTAGTGTATTTCCATCACAGGTTTAGTCTTAAATTTCACAAAAGGTGGTATTAAAAAGGTCTGTAGTAGACACCCTGATATAATTCTCAATTCTTTTTTTTCTTCCTTTCCTCAGAATTGTAATGTATAAACACACAGTTGCAAGAAAATGCCAGAATTGTGAGCTGACATTTTTCCTGTCAGAATTTGACAATTGCAACTTTTTATCTCACAATTCTGAGAAAAGTTTGATTAAAACTTATAATCATTGCTGTTAGTGTTCATCGTCTGTTTGATTACGTCTTTAATTGATTTTTACGGTACATCTCTGCCACATGTACAGGTGCATCTCAATAAATTAGAATGTGGTGGAAAAGTAAATTTATTTCAGTAATTCAACTAAAATTGTGAAACTCGTGTATTAAATAAATTCAATGCACACAAACTGAAGTACAAACCCGATTCCAAAAACGTTGGGACACTGTACAAATTGTGAATAAAAAGGAATGCAATAATTTACTCATAAACTTAATCTCATGAACTTATATTTTATTCACAATAGAATATAGATAACACATCAAATGTTGAAAGTGAGACATTTTGAAATGTCATGCCAAATATTGGCTCATTTTGGATTTCATGAGAGCTACACATTCCAAAAAAGTTGGGACAGGTAGCAATAAGAGGCCGGAAAAGTTAAATGTACATATAAGGAACAGCTTATTTGCAACTTATTAGGTCAATTGGCAACATGATTGGGTATAAAAAGAGCCTCTCAGAGTGGCAGTGTCTCTCAGAAGTCAAGATGGGAAGAGGATCACCAATTCCCCCAATGCTGCGGCGAAAAATAGTGGAGCAATATCAGAAAGGATTTTCTCAGAGAAAAATTGCAAAGAGTTTGAAGTTATCATCATCTACATCATCTTTCACCCATAGAAAACATTTGGCGCATCATAAAGAGGAAGATGCGACAAAGAATACCTAAGACAGTTGAGCAACTAGAAGCCTGTATTAGACAAGAATGGGACAACATTCCTATTCCTAAACTTGAGCAACTTGTCTCCTCAGTCCCCAGACGTTTGCAGACTGTTATAAAAAGAAGAGGGGATGCCACACAGTGGTAAACATGGCCTTGTCCCAACTTTTTTGAGATGTTGATGCCATGAAATAATAATAATAATAATTTAAAATCAACTTGTTTTTCCCTTAAAATGATACATTTTCTCAGTTTAATTAATAATCATTGCATTCTGTTTTTATTCACAATTTGTACAGTGTCCCAACTTTTTTGGAATCGGGTTTGTAGTTTAAGTCTTTGGTTCTTTTAATTGTGATGATTTAGGCTCACATTTAACAAAAACCCACCAATTCACAATTAATCTCAACAAATTAGAATACTTCATAAGGCCAATAAAAAAAACTTTTTTAGTGAATTGTTGGCCTTCTGGAAAGTATGTTCTTTTACTGTATATGCACTCAATACTTGGTAGGGGCTCCTTTTGCTTTAATTACTGCCTCAATTCGGCGTGGCAAGCCCAGGTTTCTTTGACAGTGGCCTTCAGCTCATCTGCATTGTTGGGTCTGGTGTCTCTCATCTTCCTCTTGACAATACCCCATAGATTCTCTATGGGGTTCAGGTCAGGCAAGTTTGCTGGCCAATCAAGCACAGTAACACCATGGTCATTGAACCAGCTTTTGGCAGTGTGGGCAGGTGCCAAGTCCTGCTGGAAAATGAAATCAGCATCTCCATAAAGCTTCTCAGCAGAAGAAAGCATGAAGTGCTCTAAAATCTCCTGGTAGATGACTGCGTTGACTGTGGACTTCAGAAAACACAGTGGACCAACACCAGCAGATGACATGGCAGCCCAAATCATCACTGACTGTGGAAACTTCACACTGGACTTCAAGCAACATGGATTCTGTGCCTCTCCACTCTTCCTCCAGACTCTGGGACCTTGATTTACAAATGAAATGCAAAATTTACTTTCATCTGAAAAGAGGACTTTGGACCACTGGGCAACAGTCCAGTTCTTTTTCTCCACAGCCCAGATAAGACGCTTCTGACATTGTCTCTGGTTCAGAAGTGGCTTGGTAAACCCTTTCCTGAAGACGTCTGAGCGTGGAGACTCTTGATGCACCGACTCCAGCTTCAGTCCACTCATTGTGAAGCTCTCACAAGTGTTTGAATCAGCTTTGCTTGACAGTATTCTCAAGCTTGCGGTCATCCCTGTTGCTTGTGCACCTTTTCCTACCCAATTTCTTCCTTCCAGTCAACTTTGCATTTAATATGCTTTGATACAGCACTCCTTGAACAGCCACACCTTTCAGTAATGACCCTCTGTGACTTACACTCTTTGTGGAGGGCGTCAATGTTCGTCTTCAAAGTCAGCAATCTTCCCCATTATTGTGGTTTCAAAGAACAAGAGATACTCGGAATGTATACTGTAGGGATGGTCATTAACTGAAACTCAAATGTAAATATTCTAATATCTTGAGAAACTGATTTTTGACTTTCATCAGCTGTAAGCTCTAATCCTCAAAATTAAAACAATTTTTTTTTAAATGTTTTACTTTACATGTAATGAATCTAAAATATATGAAAGTTTCACTTTTTGAAATGTTACAAGAAAAAAATTAACTTTTTCACGACATTTTATTTTATTGAGATCAGCTTGACATAGTCACCACTGATAAGCTACTACTAAATATAATCAAAACTTAATTTTCTGCAAAGCTGCTTTGCAGCGATTTGTATCTTGAAAAGCGCTATACAAACAAACTTGAACTGAAAAATTCACACTTCAAATACAGTGCCACTTTATATCTGTAAGAAATGTAATGATCCATAGACAATATAAATGATGAAAATGAGCTGTTACGTCGGAGCAATAGCCTTGTGGCCCACGTTCTGACATATGCTACAGCTGTGCACAAAGTGACCTGAGTTCAAGTCTTGGCTAAAGGTTCAGGCTTTTCAAGCCAATGTCAATGTTGTTCACAAATTTAGCCTGTAGTTGTGTTATTAATGTATAATGGATTACGTAGCTGTGTTTTAAATTCTAGAAACAATATAGATACTCATAAGGGTTCATATCTATACTTTCAATAAATTAGTCTTTACATAGTTTCTGAATACTAATTAGGCTGGCTAATTTCTAAAGCTTTCAATGTCAGTATTGTTTGTGATCTTAAGATGTAATGTGTATTTGTATTTTTTCTGTTTACACTGTTGTATGCTCCTCTGTTATAGGCCATGAGGAAGAACTCTATCATGCACACAGAGAATAGAGCTCAGTGCTGCTAACTGGGAGAGCAGCTGGAAAACTGGAGAAGAACAGTTGAACACCTATTAATACAGACGACTGTATTATTTTTCTGCAAGAACCACTCTGAGCAAACAACAGCCAGACGCTTGATTATGCACTGCACTTTACTGAGTTCTTCAACATGTGATGCTGAGCAGTTACTGAATGTAAAACTAATAATAATTTATGTGGATGCCATTTATAAACCTGTTAGATTTTGATGTTTTATTTTTGAGATCAATAAAATTGTATGTTTTAACAATGTAATAGCTAAGCTTTGTGTGTGTGTGTGTGTGTGTGTGTGTGTTGGTTTTGGTGGATTACAAGGACATTTCACCAGTTTACATACCAGCATTATAAGGACATTTGGGATTATGGGGACATAGGACATGTCCTCGTAATTCAAGCAATGTAGATTCATATTTTTGAGCCTCAGCAACAACCTCCTTCTTTTTTGGGGAATGTTCCTTTAAGTACGTGAACCAGTTTTCTGGTGTGTTGGAGTGTGTGGCACTCCGCCTCCTATCGGCAGGATCTGTTACTGCTGATTTATACACATTACCACCTCAATGGGCGGAGACGCCTCGGAAAACGCGGGCTGCCTTGTGATTGGTTAATCACGCTCACGCGCAGTGGAGGCGGGGTCTCTCCAGGAGCACGCGCAATCTACATATGGACAAGTGACAGCAGCGGCTAATTAGGTAAGTAAATAAAGTATTACGATTTATATATTGATTTATATATTGATTCATTAGTCTAACATATGCTAATAGACATAACACAGGCCATGTGCGCGATTCACAAGCATTCAAAAGCGCAAAATGAACATTTATATGACAGAAATTAATATAATCTGCTTGTAACGCGTTCTGCATTTTTGCTAATAACGTCATTTAATTTGTTGTTTAAATGGCCACTGAGTTTTATTCTGACCATGCACATTGTCTTTGAGAGCAGCTTTGGGGAATATTATATACGCTTTGTTAGTCTACTTTAAGATGGGTTAAATGTAATATTCTGAACTTTTAAATGTGTTTTTTACTTGATGTTTACTTCTTTAACGTTACTTGATGTGAATGAACTGCAACCGAGGTCAGCTCAGTCAGCTTTAAGAGTATAATAATATAGAATGGATAATGCATTATTAATATTGCATTACACTGTTACAGTGCAGATGAGACTGGCCAGTTTAGCATATCAACTTAATTAAATTTGAATAGCAGAATAATAAAACATTGGCCTAAAAGCATCTCTTCTTGATCTTCAGAATCAGAATGAGCTTTATTGGCCAGGTTTGTTTACACATACAAGGCATTTGTTGTAGTGACAGAAGCTCCACAGTGCAACAGAAAGACAGTAACAGGACAGGACAGATAATAAAATAATAGTATACAAATATTGCATTTATTTTAAATGAAATATGTAATTAGAGGTACAGAGGTAATGCAAAATTACTTAAAAAAAAAAAAATCTAATTTCAACCTCACTGTACAGTACAGCCATCCATAGAGGTTTTCAGATGCTGTTTACGTAAAATGAATATCTACACAGAGTGCTTTGTTTTCCCAGAGTGTGTTTTAAGTGAACTGCACTAAAATCCAGGAGTAAACTGTACTCACACCTCCTCCTGAGGTAGTCTGAGTGTTGGGGCTTTCTTGTAAAATTCAACTGAACTGTGTGTATCCACTGTATGGATGCTGCAGCATATTACAGATGTATTTGCAAATGTTCTGTGCTTCATTCTGTGTTTTTAATACTTTATTTTCATTTCTGCAGCTAGATGAAATGGAGAATGTTTCTAGACGACGCAGGTTTAAGCCTGTATGTGATGCAGAGGCACACGAGATCAAGAATCAACAAGCCATACCTTGAGCAGCGGCTCATTAACAAGCTCAAAGGTACAGTACTCCATACGCTGCACTGACTAAGTGTTTAGTAATGTCTCAGAATCATGTACACATTCACTCTATGGAGAACCCAGGTAAAAAAGACGTACATGCTTTGTTGCACATTGTGGGGAGAACATGTTTTCCATTACAAATATCTAAACATCCTTAAATCAGATACACCTATTGTGAGTTGCAGCATGAACAATAAAAAGATGACTTGAACAAATATCTGTAAATAGGGTATGCAAATTGTTTTTAGTTGATTTTTCTTAGCCTGTTGGCAGATATTTGTTTCTGTTTTAATCATAAACTTGCTTAATTTTGATTAATTTCTCAAAAAGCAAGACTTCTTATCTCCTATCAATTTGCTTCAAGTAATGTATCTTGATTTAAGAATCCCTATTTGGGTAAAACTTTATAATAATTTTAATAAATCATTAACAAACATTATGCAATGCTTAATAGATCCTTAGTTAATATTCAAATAGCTAGAAACATGTGCTTGTTAATGTTTACTAATAAACTATTTGAACATTTCCTAATAATTAACAGATTATTTATTTAATGTAAATTAAAATGCTTACAAATGGCATTCAACTTTCAGTTCATATGATCATAAGCTTTTTTATTTTTTTAATTCTACAAAGGGTTTTAACAGATGTTATTCAATAATTAAAAGCTTGTGTTAATGTACAGCACTTGCTGCTATTGACGTGTGATACGTGGGTAAGGCTAGGAACAGGTTTGGTGTTATGGGTAGGGTTAAGCTGTGGTCGAGGGGTCAGTGGTACAGGGTTCAGTCTGATTATTGTAAGGGAACATGTTAACATAGTAGCATAATACAACTGTAGTTAGTGAAGTGCTGAAATTAACTAATTCAGATGAAAATGTAAAAAAAGAGCATTAGGTAGTATCTGAACTGAAGTTTAATGACATTCGTTAGCTTTCAAAAGTACATCAACAAATAAACTTTATCTTTGTAATTTCTGTTAAAATGTGCATTATGATTTGAAAGTTAAATGAAATTTGTAAACTTTATAATTTATGTGAAATTATCTGTTGATCATTAGGTAATGTTTAATAAGTACATTAGTGAACATTAACAAGCACATTACCTCATATCTCTAAATATCTCTTTTAATATTAACTAATGATCTGCTAATTGTTATAGAATGTTTATTGATTTATTAATGAAAGTCGTTATGAAGTGTTACAGACATTTGGATTGGAAAACAAGTCAAAATACTGATAAAACAGCATAACGTTTTTACATTATGATTGAAAGGTACACTAAAAGTTATTTTCATATTCTAGTGTTTGGGAGTGGAGTTATTCAACCCTTAATATTATTATTTTAATTAAAAATTAATGCAGGTCGTTATGGAGTTTATTTTTTCTCCAAACATTGAAGTGCTGCTAATACAACTCTATATATTTACATTTAAAGAACACATTGATGTATTGTGTTCCCTTCAAATTGTTCATTAAATTTACCTTCATAATATGTGCTGAAACCCTGTTAAATTGATATGGTCAAGAGGGCATGAACTGAGAAATCTAATTTTTCCTGATCCTTTGACATAAAGAAGGTCATAGTATTAACGAATAATCCTTAGAAATTAGGTCAAGACTTTCTAACTGATGGCAAACCGGCTAAATCTGACCCAACTATCTTACATTAATCCATTGTATGTAGACTTTGCTCTTTTAAATGCTCACATAGCTGAGAATTGCAGTGTTTCCTGAATGCAAGTTTGTAGTTTTCTGTATTTGTAGTATGCCTAAAATATGTTTTTTTAAGTAATGTTTATTCTCAAACCATTTTAATTTCTCAGGCAAAGATGTGAGTTGTGCTTGTTCTCTAAGTTTTTAAATGAATGAGTAAATACAAAAATATAATAATGGTCATAATAATGATATATATATATATATATATATATATATATATATATATATATGTATAATAATATAAAATAATAATTATTTTTTTGACTATCTAGCTGTGTTCATTTTACATCTCAACTATAGAAAGTTAAAATAGAAACTTAATGGACAGTCAAGGGTCATGTTAAAGACATCATTTCAATTTGTGGTCAAAAGCAGACTTACAGTGTCTAGATTTGGTCATGGAGTCTCTTTAGCTCGTGCAAATATTTGACATCAATATTTCAGTATATCAGTATTTGACATTCATTGTCTCTTTTACAGATGAACACAGATGCCGTTGCTGAGATTTCAGTACTTCTGCCAGAGGCAAGTTCAGAACAGGTATTGTGTCATTTTGGTTGAGTGTGCTTACTTTATATCTGTGAAATAGAAAGCTAATGTAGAGACTTGAGTAGAGTTACACGCTGTGAACCAGAAAACACACTGCATTGCGAGGACAGGAATGGTTTGCCAGGACACTGTATTGTGTAAATGATTAGTGAACAGTAGGCATATAACTGTCATAATGTCCTGTCAAACCATTCTGTCCTTTCGATGCAGTGTGTTGTCAGTGACATCGATAAGGCTTGGTCATTGTAGATTTGCATGGTTAAATTCTGTACCAGAAACTGCAGAACCAGATGTCAGGCGTAAAACAACACTTTTCAAACGGCCACTTTTTTTAATGCAGTGCTTTATATTTTAATAGTGATGTTATAAAGAAGGGTCTCGGTTAGTGCTGGGTGGTATAAAAGATCTCAATTCGAACAGAGCTGTAACATCTAAAGATGCATCTTTTTTGTCAGCACCTGACCAACTAATACTAGCACTTACCTGTTCTAGGTAACTGTTCTAGGTTCTGTACTCTACTCTATTTTATTCCGTTATATTCTGTTAATTTCTCTCTCTCTATGCATATATATACAGTATATGTATGAAGAGTTCAGATGCAAAAGCCTCTAAGTGTCATCTGAAATTTTCATCTAAAATGAGCATTTTTTTTTTTTATCAGGCTGCTATGTTTAGGTTCAGTAGTTTTACTCTAATGGTAAAATATAGGTCCTTTTCTATGCAATTAAAGTGAAATAACTGAACATAAATATAGGGTCCTGATAAAAATGCTAATTTTAGAAGCAAATTTCAGATGGCACTTAGAGGCTTTTGCATCTGAACTCTTCTCACACACACACACACACACATATACTGTATATATATATATATATATATATATATATATATATATATATATATATATATATATATTAGGGATGCACGATATGAAAAATGTTAACCGATACCGATAATTAAGTCCTTCTCATGGCCGATGCTGATACCGATAAATTAATATTTTTATATTATAATTTTCATATAATCTGCAGTTTGTGCACCCAGGAGAATACAAAATCTAAGATTCACTGATTAAACTGATATTTTAGTAGCTCTGGCCTAACTATAGCCAGTCCTCGGGCCTGTTTTAGGCTTCTCCTTATCTTTATACTTTAGAAATCAGTATTGAAATCCTAGTCATTGTAGTTACACCCTATGTGAACCAGAAAACACACTGCATTGCGAGGACAGGAATGGTTTGCCAGGACACTGTATTGTGTAAATGATTAGTGAACAGTAGGCATATAACTGTCATAATGTCCTGTCAAACCATTCTGTCCTTTCGATGCAGTGTGTTGTCAGTGACATCGGTAAGGCTTGGTCATTGTAGATTTGCATGGTTAAATTCTGTACCAGAAACTGCAGAACCAGATGTCAGGCGTAAAACAACACTTTTCAAACGGCCACTTTTTTAATGCAGTGCTTTATATTTTAATAGTGATGTTATAAAGAAGGGTCTCGGTTAGTGCTGGGTGGTATAAAAGATCTCAATTCGAACAGAGCTGTAACATCTAAAGATGCATCTTTTTTGTCAGCACCTGACCAACTAATACTAGCACTTACCTGTTCTAGGTAACTGTTCTAGGTTCTGTACTCTACTCTATTTTATTCCGTTATATTCTGTTAATTTCTCTCTCTCTATGCATATATATACAGTATATGTATGAAGAGTTCAGATGCAAAAGCCTCTAAGTGTCATCTGAAATTTTCATCTAAAATGAGCATTTTTTTTTTTTATCAGGCTGCTATGTTTAGGTTCAGTAGTTTTACTCTAATGGTAAAATATAGGTCCTTTTCTATGCAATTAAAGTGAAATAACTGAACATAAATATAGGGTCCTGATAAAAATGCTAATTTTAGAAGCAAATTTCAGATGGCACTTAGAGGCTTTTGCATCTGAACTCTTCTCACACACACACACACACACATATACTGTATATATATATATATATATATATATATATATATATATATATATATATATATATATATTAGGGATGCACGATATGAAAAATGTTAACCGATACCGATAATTAAGTCCTTCTCATGGCCGATGCTGATACCGAAAAATTTATATTTTTATATTATAATTTTCATATAATCTGCAGTTTGTGCACCCAGGAGAATACAAAATCTAAGATTCACTGATTAAACTGATATTTTAGTAGCTCTGGCCTAACTATAGCCAGTCCTCGGGCCTGTTTTAGGCTTCTCCTTATCTTTATACTTTAGAAATCAGTATTGAAATCCTAGTCATTGTAGTTACACTCTATGTGAACCAGAAAACACACTGCATTGCGGGGACAGGAATGGTTTGCCAGGACACTGTATTGTGTAAATGATTAGTGAACAGTAGGCATTATCTCACAGCATAGTTCAGTAACAGTGTTGCAAAAGCAACTTTGGTTTCCGAGTAAATCTGTTCTGAGCTCGGACAAGTTTGTTTGCGTTGTGCTGTGCTCATTTATTGGGCCGAGCTGATAAACGCTCTGCACTGCGCAATTCAGATATAACGCAGTGTTGTTGCGCTTTTGTTTCGTTTGCCGTTTGATGTTTCTCTTATGCAACAGAAATGCCAGCGCTTCTGAGTTGAAAAACGCAGTGGTGGGGCACCAGTGTGACCGCTTACAAAATTTATTCACACCGGCAGAAATAATGGTAGCAAAATGCTGCAGATTGGATCCCTGCTCGTCAGTGATATAAAAAATGCTTGGTCATTATAGATTTGCGTGGTTAAGTTCTGTACCAGGAAAAGGCAGAAGATGTCAGGCGTAAAACAACACTTTTCAAACGGCCACTTTTTTAATGCAGTGCTTCATATTTTAACAGTGATGTTATAAAGAAGGGTCTCTGTTAGTGCTGGGTGGTATGACCAAAAATCTGTATCACAGTACTTTTTAAGATTCAGAATAATAGTATTTTTTTTCTTTAGCTTGTGCAATTATTTGACAACAGTATTTATGTACATTCATTGTCTCTTTTACAGATGAACACAGATGCCGTTGCTGAGATTTCAGTACTTCTGCCAGAGGCAAGTTCAGAACAGGTATTGTGTCATTTTGGTTGAGTGTGCTTACTTTATATCTGTGAAATAGAAAGCTAATGTAGAGACTTGAGTAGAGTTACACGCTGTGAACCAGAAAACACACTGCATTACGAGGACAGGAATGGTTTGCCAGGACACTGTATTGAAATGCTAGGCTACACCATATGTGTAGCATATGAGAGATGCAGTTTGTTATGTGAGAGAATGATGCTAATATATAAAAGCTTTAAAAAGACCTAAAAGTCCTTGAATTCGTTGTCCAAAGAATCAGAACTGCATTTTGTTTAGTTTTAAAGGGGTCATTAATTGGCTCTGTTTTTTATTTTGTACAGTTCTCTGAGGTCTACTTATGTTATCAAGATTTTTACATCAAAAAGCATCATAATTTAGAAGTAATAGGCTTTTTTTTTTTTTGTCGTGTTTTGACCCCCCCTCATCAGAACATTGTTTGAATAGGTGTGGAGGATTGTAGACTCAGAAGTAAAGACCCACTGCTGTGATTGGCTAACAGTTGTGTATGTTTGACAGCCTACATTCCTCACAGATGGATGCTGCTGTGATTTAGGTCAAAAACACATAAATAACTCCATACATCTCAAACTATCTTTAATAACAGACAAAGCAATATTGAGCATGTAATAAAAAAAACTTACTCACACTTGTGTTGAGACATTACTGTCAGATCCAATATAGTCGCACAGCATCATCTTTTAGTTTCAATCTTTCAAAAAAAAAAATGCATTGAATTGTGCCTTGTTTGTAAACGAATCCGCGGTAAAATTAAGTAAACAAAGGATTGGGTTCTTACCAATGTCGTCGGTAATCTTCATTAAAAATAAAATTCATCAAATAAAGTTTTGGTGTCTGCGTAGACTTGCGTGTGTTCGCCTCTCTCGTAAACACTACATGTGCAAATTGGTGGGAGGGGCTAAACAGGTAGTGATGTAGAAGCAGGCATTGATCTTCTGTGGAGGCAGTGCTTATCCACACTAGTGTTGTCAAAAGTACCGACCGCGATACCATTTGGTACTGAAATTTTAAAAATGTCCATTTCATACAGAAACACATGCAATTGTTTGAAAGCCACATCTATCAGCAGGTCCGTCACTGTGCAGATAAACTGTATTAGGGATCCACTGACGCACACAGATCCACTGATAGACGTGTGACGAGTGTTTCTGTGTGAGCATTCGGTGAAGAGGGGAAGCGATGATCATTGTAGCCAATCACAGTCATATCTGTTGCGTGCGTGAACACTATGACCAATCAGGAGTGTGCTCAACAGCACTCAAATCTTAGCGGGAACTGGACATTTTTAAAATTGCAGTAACAAATGGTATCGCTGTCAGTGCTTTTGACAACACTTATCAACAGTAGCTACGTTTACATTGACACTTTTTGCTTCCATCGGAATGAATTAATTCTGATTGACGAATCTGAACGTAGTGTTTACATGAACGCTAAATAAAGTGATCGGGTTGATGTGAGCGTTTATGTCACAAGCTTCTGATTGGATTTAATCTTTTGATATGCGCAGTGTGCAGTGATGCTTGCTTTAGAAAGCAGTAAAAGTGCCCCTTCCCTTGCCTAAAAGCAGTCGTCTGTGGATGAGAGTCTTAAACAAGGACTGGTGGGACGTTGTCCTGCTCCAGTTCACATACGCTGAGTGAATGCAGCGTTTTAGAATGACTGGACACTCATTTATGATACCTTTATTCACCAGAAAGAACAGCTCGTTGCACGCGTCATACGTCATTATGCTATTTTTACGTCACTGCACATGCACAGTACTTTCCAGTTTCAGTTTTCAATCCGATCAAGTGTTTACATGTCCTTTCGTTCAGATTATAAAAGGAATAAACCACCCATTACAATCCAATCAAAATTTTAATCAGATCTGGCCAATTCAATCCGATTGACGTGTTTACATGTGACTTTTTTATTGCGATTGTGCTTCTAGTCCTATTACGATCAGATTATTAGGGTCCATGTAAACGCAGCTAGTGTTACATCACAGAGAGGAACATCCCACAAGCTGTTGTTTTGGCAGACTGCCTTCAGTACAACTGTTTTTAGAATAACGACAAAGTTTTGAGTTCTGAAGCTTATAGGATGTTTTTTACAGTACAATAACTTCTTATGTCACAAAATAATTTAGATTTCTCAGTTCATGACGCCTTTGATGTAAATTTGAATAAATAAACAAATAATAATTTAGAAAATTCATGTTTTCATTTTACATCTAAAAAATTGAAAGTGGATATGGAAACTTTGACAGATAGTCAGTCACTGATAGTCAAGCTCTTAGTTGAACTAACAACATAATATATTGTGGACAGTTTCAATGCTAAAAGTTTCTTAGTATTTCCTTTTTGTACATGTTTGTTTAAAATTCAAAGGTAAATTAACATTTTTTAACCCACTCTTCTTCCCTGCCACTAAATAGTGTGACAAACATGACTTAGTTCATACAACTGTGTCATGCCTGGACAAGTGCAGAGTATGCATGGGATTGGGGATGTCATCTTTCAAGTGGATCGGTGTCAGATGTAAAGGTCAGTATGAGCTCATTTTTGAAGCTGTGCTTGTAATACTCAATCTGTTAACTTGATTTGTCAAAATGTACATATCTACCTATTATATTGTTGTTTAAAAAAAAAAACACATTAACGTTAATGTATACACTGTGCCTGTACTATCACCTTTATCATTGTTGAGATTTGAGACACTTTGATTAGAGTCTGCAAATGTTAAATCCCGCCAATTATTTCCAATCATGGTTTGGAAAGGCACATTCCTGTCAATATTAGATCTCTCAGCTGACCATGTATATCAGAGAACAAGCTACACATGGAACGTTTCGAAGACCACTGTGGTCTCCATAATAGACCTATCGGTAAGCCCCCCCCTTAGTTACTGTTGCTCCCTCAGACAAAGAAACGGAGTTGCTAACTGTCTTGCAATGCCAGCTGTCAGTGTGAAAACCTTGTCCCTATATCTTTTTGATAAATTTTGGACACAGAAGGACCACCATTCAAGTGATACTTAAATATGCCATGGAGGGATATATAAAATATTTTAAAATAAATATTGTGGGTATTAATTTGGAAGCGAGGGTTTACAGATCACAATGCAAGCAGAGAAGTTTGATATTACGGTCGTCACGATTGAAGAATGACAATATCCCAGATCAACACTGTTCATGTATCGCAGGGTACGATTAAATTAATGTACATTTAACCAGTTTAATATGAAGAGGTACTGAAATGTAGACCTTCGTTTATGTGTTTTTGACCTACACTGTACAAGACGCGAGAACAGTCCGCTATTTGGCTTTGACTCACTAACTTTAACGTTAGCTAGTTTTAGCCAGAGATACCTTGCTAAAGCACAAGATAACATTTAATGTTCTGCTTGAGCAGATGAAAATTGTAATTTAATGAGAGTATGACAACTTAATTTTCATCTTCATTTGTATTGGGGTTGAATGCTTAGGGACATTTTGCTCTGTTTTGTTTGGATTCAGGAAATATAATAAAAATAAATTTTATTGCCCATCCTCCCAGCATACCTGGAATCAGTGTTACAAGTACCCCAGGCACATAATTTTTGGATGCACAAACCCCATAAAACCGATGCGAGCTTCAGATCTTCCAGTGTTTCTCTATGGCGCTGAAATCTAAAGATGTCCGAGTTTCGCTCCCTGTGCAACTGATACTTGACTGCCATTGGCTAGTCTGCATTCAAGGGAAGGGGCTTACCGATAGGTCAATTCTTAAATGGAAGAATTCACCACTTAAGAGACAGTGGGATGTGCAGTTAATGCATTTAGGAAATGCTGCTCTATTATAGGTTTTGTCCTAAATGAGATCCTAACTGAAATCACCGTGGTCACTACACAGATAATACAGGATTCTAGAATTAGGACGCTTCTGTAATGTGGCCCTTGGATGCTTATAATTGTGTAATTTCAGTCATTTTATGTTTATTGTTTTAAATTTTTTTGCCAGAATTTATAAAACCATGTTTTTGCTTTGTCTTATGATGCGTTGAGTACAGATTGATTGAACTGAATTTAAATAAGGGCTGCAAGTTTGAAGGGGTGACTACACTGTACAATGTACTGTGGTACTAGGTGTTAAAGGGTTAGTTCACCCAAAAATGAAAATTCTGTCATTATCCACGTGGCGCTGTTTACGTTCAGTGGATACTCTCCAAAATGGCGCTATAGGGTGACATGGAAGAGACGAATTGTTGAATACAGTTGTTATTTTTGTTTTCTTTGCACACAAAAAGTATTCTTGTAGTTTTGTAAAATAAGGGTTGAGCCTCTGATGTCACATGGATTATTTTAACCATGTCTTTGCTACGTTTCTGAGCCTTGATCGTGTAAGGACCCTTGCCATCTATGGAGGATCAGAGAGCTCTCGGATTCCATCAAACATATCTTAATTTGTGTTCTGAAGACAAACGATGGTCTTGCGGGTTTGGAACAACATGGGGTTAAGTGGTTAATGACAGAAGTTTCATTTTTAGGTGAACTATCCCTTTAATAACTGGTGAAATGTGTCATCACTGTGTATGAAAAAGATCCATCAGATGAACCAAAAACAAGTCAATATTGGCAGTTCATGAGATGTCACTGAGGTACCATATGGCCAAGGATCTTGTCAGTTGACTGTCAAAAAAAGGCTAAGAAATTATGTGCAGTCAGTCCAAGTTTTTCCACTTTAAATCCATTTTTAATTAACTTCTAAAATTAAAACATAATTGTTTAATAAAGATTATTCAGTGGATAATGATAATTTATATTAAAAAAAATGCTATATTATGATTCTGGTACTGTAAAAAGCCCAAAGTTATGGTTTTGGTGCAGAAATATTGATTTTATATTAACTGTCTCTTGTCTTGCAGCTTGTTCTGGTGTGTGGCATAAGTACTGTCTGCCTCAGGTGTGTCAGATTTACATTTATAAATACCATTTCTTTTTTATTATACAGAATATTGTATAAATATTTTTTATTTTTTAGGAGAAACAGAGGAGCGACTCTGAATCCGACTCGGATGCAAGTTCTGTGTTTGTTTCTTGCTTGTCCCAGGGTCCTCTCTCAATGAACACTGAAGAAACTCATACTAGAACAAAAACCACAGATGAAACAACTGATGAAACGACAGGTGAAGTAACAGAAGACAAAGCAGATGATACTGGGAAAAACTACTGTTACGTATGCCAAAAACCTCAGTCCAAACTTGCCAGACATCTAGAGAAGCACAAGACTGAAACAGAAGTGATGGAAGCTCTTAGTTACCCAAAAGGTTCAGTAAAAAGACGACGACTTCTGGAGAAGTTACGGAATCGTGGTAACTTCCAGCACAACGTTGAAGTTCTGAAAAGTGGAACAGGTCAAATCAAATTAAAACGAACTTCCAAGCAGTCAAAATTTATTCACTGTGTGTATTGCAAAGGAATGTTTTCCCGCAAGGAATTGTGGCGACACACTCGCAAATGCCATTTCATACCAGAAAGGAGTTCTGATAAGTCTAGTAGGGCCAAAGGCTTAGGCTTGGCCACAACTGCAGAGTCAGTCTTCTCTGAAAGTATCTGTCAAGGGGTTTGGAAGCTTTTGGACCCAATGAGGCAGGATGATGTGACAGCGGTTGTCCGTAATGATTTTGGCATTTTGCAGCTGGCACAAACCCTGTACAACAAGCATGGACATGACACTACAAAGTACGAGTATATTCGGCAGAAGTTACGAGAACTGGCACGTGTCTTGTTGATTTTGCGTGCCGACTCCATATACACAATTGAAGAGGCAGTCAAGCCTGGAAATTTTCACAAAGTTGTGAAAGCTGTGAAAAAAGTGTCTGGTTTTGATGAAGAAAACCAATCTTACACAGCACCAAGTCTTGCTCTAAAAATAGGGCATTCTTTGCAGAAAATAGCCGATATAATTCATTGCAGGGCTCTGATGACGGAGAACGAAGACTTGATGAAATCAACTGAAGCATTCAAGTCCCTGTACACCTCAAAGTGGTGTGAGCTTGTGTCACACTCAGCCCTGAACACCCTTAGCGAGAAAAAATTTAACAAGCCATCAACCTTACCATTCACGCAAGATGTACAGCTTCTTCACAATCACCTCAAACAGGCTGCAAAGGTTGCCTTTGACAGACTGAAGGAAACAGCATCTCCCCAAAGTTACGCTGACCTTGCAAAAGCCACTCTTGCTCAGGCAATAGTTTTTAATCGAAGGCGTGCTGGGGAAGTGTCCAAAATGCGTTTGAAGAACTTCACTGAAAGAGACACAAGCCCACTTCATGATGATGTGTCCTTGGGATTGACCAAGTTTGAAAAGAAGCTCTGCGAACACTTCAGCCGAGTGGAAATCAGAGGCAAGCGTGGACGGAAAGTTGCAGTTCTCCTCACACCAGGCATGGTGGAATCCTTGAATCTACTAGTCAACAACAGAAAGGAATGTGGTGTACAAGATACCAATATCTTTCTCTTCGCTAGAACAAAATGTTCCAGCTACTATAGGGGTCAAGACTGCTTGAGACTCTATGCAGCAAAGTGTGGAGCCAAAAAAACAGAATATCTTCGCTCAACCCAACTTAGGAAACATGTTGCAACCCTTTCACAAATATTAAATCTGAAAGATAATGAACTGGATCAAGTGGCTGATTTTCTTGGACATGATATACGTGTCCACCGCGATCACTACAGACTCCCTGAGGCAACCATTCAGCTTGCAAAAATCTCAAAATTACTTTTGGTGATGGACAAGGGTTGTCTTGGAAGCATCCAGGGAAAATCCCTTGATGATATTCAAATCGAAGGTCTGCAAAAAATATGTTCAATACCAGGCCCAAAATTTTCATTCAAAAGTATTGCATTCTAACTAAATAAATAAACGGTATGTTTTCAGATCAGATCCAGTTAACTGATACTGAGGATGACACGGATGATGAATCTGCTTGTGCCAGTTCATTAAGCAAACCAAAAGAGATTTCCGCATCAATATCAGAAGCCTGCCTGAATGGAGGTAATTATAATGTATTTTTTATCGGCCTTGCAAATAAGGTAGTGGTAGTAGCCTGTAAAGTGCCACTCGACTTCTACAGAGAACAGACACACACAGACTGTTAATCAGTGGTACTGCATATTTGTGGAAATACCAACAGACAGATGTGCTCTGTATTAATATATTTAAGCTAAGTAATAAATTAATGAACCAATATATTTTCTTAAAAAAAAAAAAAAAAAAAAAAAAAAAAAAAAAAAATATATATATATATATATATATATATATATATATATATATATATATATATATATATATATATATATATATATATATATATATATATATGTCAACATTTTGGTAATTTGCTTAATTACTCATTCTTAATTTAAAATAAATAAATAAAACCTTAAAGAAAAGACAAACACCGGATATATTGTTACAAGTTTTATTAATAACATAATTAATGCAGATTTATTTTAAAAATTGTGGTAACACTTTATAATAACGTCCAGTTATAAGTCATTTATAAGTGATTAGTTAATGATTAACTAATCATTTACAAAACATTCATAAGCGATTAATAAGTGATATGCTAACAATTTGTGTATGTTTTGTTAATTCATTTAAAAGTCATTTACAAGTAATTAGCTAATGATGAACTAATCATTTACAAAACATAACTATACATTCACAAATGATTAAGTAATATGCTAACGATTTATAAATCTGTCATAAGTTATCTTTATAAATAGCATCATGAAATAATCAAACAGATCCTTAATGGTTAATAGTTACTAGTTAATATATTATTAATCACTTATAGATCATTGAAATGTCAACATTGTACTATTATCTCAAACATTATAAATCATTTACAAAGCTTTCTGCATCCCCTAATCTAAAGTGTAAACTACTCATCAGTTGTAAATGTTTTACAAACCTTCCAGGTTACAGGTTGTTTGTGAATATATATATATATATATATATATATATATATATTTACGCACACACGACTGGAAACCATAAAGTTTGTAAAACATTTACAACTGATGATTAGTTTACACTTTAGATTAGGGGATGCAGAAAGCTTTGTAAATGATTTATAATGTTTATTGAGATAATAGTACAATGTTTGATTATTTCATGATGCTATATTTAAAGATAACTTATGACAGATTTATAAATTGTTAGCATATACTTAATCGTCTATGAATGTATAGTTATGTTTTGTAAATGATTAGTTCATCATTAGCTAATTACTTGTAAATGATTCAAAACTTATTCTACAAAACATAGATAAAAATATTAACATATCAATTATTAATCATCTATGAATGCATAGTCATGTTTTGTAAATGATTAGTTCATCATTAGCTAATTACTTGTAAATGACTTATAACTGGACGTTATTATAAAGTGTTACCAAAATTGTAATAGGTTCTACATTAGTGACAATGTGTTGTGTGTACTGGGCAGTTTCATCGTTGTGTATTTCTCACTGGGTATTCTGGTAAACGAAAAAAAATAGCAATCAATTTTATTAAACTTCATAGAAACTGTGCATATAAAGTTATACTTTTTGGAATTGATGCTTTATTTTGTTATGCCTTAGTTAGCAGTTAAGTTTCAGATGTTCAGCTGTTATTGTGGTTGATTTTTTTTTTAGCATTATTTTTATCCACACTCATTTTCATAGAACTGTTGCATTGTAAAAAGTTAATGTGCAAGACAATGTGGAGACAAACAAAAAACCAACAACATATGAATACAAGCCAGAATTCATACACTGGTTGCCATGAGCGTAGTTATGTTTCATGGCTGCATGCTAACAACGAGGCTATTGCCACCCATAAAAAAAATAATAATAATTTGTGAATGCACAAATATGTTGGTCAGTCATTCTTATATGTACACTTGAATACACACTATGAAAATTCTTAATCTAATAATAATAATAATAATTTATTATTATTTTTACTATTTATAATATTTTAATAAGCTACAATAACACTAATTACATATAATTATTAGTGTTAATATTGTTGTAATTTATTTAATAATGTATACAATTTTTACAGAAATATGAAAAACAACAAATAATTATGTATTTTTAACATTATTTCTACATATATAAATGAAGTGCTTAAATATTATTATTATTATTGTATGTTTACTATTTTATAAAATGTATATAAAATTAGAATGTTAGAAATGATCAACATAAATATTATAGTATTTCTGTATTTGTGCACACATGGAAGTGTATTATTATTATTATTTACTATTTTATAGTATTAAATTTAAAATAAGACTAATAATTATATAATTTTTTGTGATTAATATATAATAATAATTAGTTATAATTTTATATATATATATATATATATATATAATTATTAGTGATATTGTTGCAATTCGTTTAATAAAATATGAAAAAATATATAAAAAATTAAGTTTTATTTCACATTTAAACTATTTCTACACACGCATTTATGTGTGCTGACAGAAATTAAGTGTTCAGATATATGTAGTAGTATTATTATAATTATTATTTTACATTTACCATTTTATAAAATTTTAATAATGTACAGGTGCATCTCAAATTAGAATGTCATGGAAAAGTTCATTTATTTCAGTAATTCAACTCACATTGTGAAACTTGTGTATTAAACATGTCTCACTAACATGGCGGCGCGTGCAGACGCTGCGGCTCGGAGCTCCCAGACATACAGCAGCGTTTTTGTTTTTTTAAGAGTATTTAGTTTATTTTATCAGGCACTAACTCAACAATTACACTATGGACGAGCCGAACTGCTTAAAATCGGAAATCAGTATCAGGATTACTCACCTGGAAACATAAATTTCATCTCACCGGAGATTTCGGAGATTCTGGGCTCTGAGGAGCTTAGCGGAACGTTCATCATACCGCCTGCGAGGCGTCGAAGACGGCGAAGAGACCGGAAGCAAAAGCGGGGAAAGAGAGCCGGCGTACGGGCTAGGCTACAAGCTAACCCACACAGACCAGCGCTTCCGAGTATCTTTCTTACAAATGCCAGGTCACTCGTGAACAAGATGGACGAAATAAGACTCAGGATTATTTCACATCGCCTTAACAACTGTGTTATGGTAATCACAGAGACTTGGCTGGATAACGCTGTTCCCGATGCGGCTATCGAGCTAGCGGGCCGCTCCGTATACAGAGCAGACAGAACGGCCGACTCTGGTAAGAACAAAGGCGGCGGAGTGTGTATATACATTAATAATGCCTGGTGTACATCGGCGGACATTATTAAGTCACATTGCTCTTCGGACATCGAATATCTGTCATTAAAATGCAGACCTTTTTACACCCCGAGAGAGGTTACTGCTATTGTTATCACAGCTGTTTATATACCACCACGGGCTAATGCTAAGCTAGCGCTAGAAGAGCTGCATGAAGCTATCAACAGCCAGCTGAATGCATATCCGGAGGGAGCTGTGATTGTAGCAGGGGACTTCAATCATGTGGATTTAAAAACGGTGATGCCCAAACTACACCCCAGCATACACTTTCCGACCAGAGACAATAATATATTGGATCAAGTATACACCAACATCCCAAGAGCTTATAAAGCAGCCCCATCTCCACACCTAGGTTTGTCAGATCACATCTCTATAGACCTGATTCCATCCTACAGACCTCTGATCTGCAGAACAAGACCAACTGTCAAAACGGTCCAAGTCTGGAATGAGGAATCTACTTCATGCCTGCAGGACTGTTTTGAAAATACAGACTGGGATTTGTTTGCGAGCACAGATCTGGAAGAATATAGCTCATCTGTTTTAGGATACATAGCCTTCTGCACTGACACTGTGTTAACGACCAAGACCAGCATGGTGTACCTAAATCAAAAACCATGGCTTGATGGGAATGTACGCTCATTACTGAAAGTGAGGAACGCTGCCTACAGGTCAGGGGACAGGCTGGCTTACAGTAATGCTCGGAAAGATCTCAAGAAGGGCATTAAAGCAGCAAAACACAGATATCAACAACGCATCGAGGGCCATTTTAAAGATAACAACCCCCGCAGCATGTGGACAGGCATTAAAGCCCTAACGGACTATAAGAACAGCCCCTCGTTGTCCAGCCATGATGCCACGCTTCCTGACACCCTGAACCAGTTCTTTGCGCGCTTTGACGGTCACTCCAACAGCATGGAAATCCAGACAGCACCATCACCCATAGAGGAGCCGGTACCTGTCTTCGAACGCCATCAGGTGAGATCCACGCTAAGGAGGATCAATGTCAATAAAGCAGCAGGACCAGACAAAGTTCCAGGTCGCACGCTGAAGTCATGTGCTGACCAACTGGCGGGGGTGTTCACCAGCATCTTCAATCTGTCTATGCAGCAGGCTGTAGTCCCAACATGCCTTAAATCAACTACCATTATTCCTGTGCCCAAAAAACAGTCAGTA
Source organism: Barbus barbus (assembly GCF_936440315.1). NCBI lineage: Eukaryota > Metazoa > Chordata > Actinopteri > Cypriniformes > Cyprinidae > Barbus > Barbus barbus. The sequence continues at coordinate 205,740 of NW_027636822.1, read as the reverse complement.
AAATGTCTGAATGACTATCGCCCAGTCGCTCTGACACCAATTATCATGAAGTGCTTTGAGAGACTTGTTCTTTCACACATCAAAGCCAACATCCCTGCTGACCTGGACAGCCTACAGTTTGCTTACTGTAGGAACAGATCAACAGAGGATGCAATCTCAATCGCACTTCACACCACCCTTACTCATCTGGAGCATCCCAATACATATGTTAGGATGCTATTTGTAGATTTCAGCTCGGCATTTAATACCATTGTGCCATACAAACTTGTAAACAAGCTGAATGACCTGGGACTAACCACCACACTCTGTTCATGGATTTTGGATTTCCTCACCAACAGACCACAGAATGTCAGGGTGGGCAACCATACATCATCTGTTATCACCATTAACACAGGAGCACCGCAGGGATGCGTTCTTAGTCCAGCTCTCTTCACCCTATTCACACACGACTGCAAACCCATCCACTCCTCTTCTAACACCATAGTGAAGTTTGCTGATGACACCACTATAGTGGGAAGGATATCACAAAACAATGAGTCTCACTACAGAGAGGACGTCCAACACCTAATCAAATGGTGTGGGAACAACGGTCTGGTTCTGAACACTGCCAAAACAAAGGAGATCGTTGTAGACTACAGGAGAGTCAAGAAAACAACACCACCCCCCCTCTACATAAATGGTGAGGAAGTTGAGAGGGTGAATGACATCAAATTCCTGGGTCTACACATAACAAAAGATCTCACATGGACCATTAACACATCCCACTTAGTGAAGAAAGCTCAACAGAGACTTTTCTTCCTAAGAAAACTCAAAAAAACAAAAGTGCCAACCCAGCTCTTAGTAAACTTTTACAGGAGCACAATAGAGAGCATCCTCTGTCACTGCATCACAGTGTGGTACTCCAGCTGCACTGCAGAAAACCGCCGAGCTTTGACCCGGACCGTCAAAACTGCTCAGAGGATCATAGGAATCAAACTCCCGAACCTTGACATGATCTATGCTAGCCGTCTACAGAAGCGAGCTAGCAACATCATCAAGGACCCAACTCATCCAGGACACAGACTTTTTGTACCCCTCCCATCAGGGAAAAGATATAGGACAATCAGAACCCGCACAAACAGACTAAAGAACAGCTTTTTCCCCAGAGCTGTACACATTTACATTTACATTTAGTCATTTGGCAGACGCTTTTATCCAAAGCGACTTACAATTGGGGAATACAAAAAGCGATTCATCTTGAAGAGGCAGTCAGACAGAGGAAGTGCTCGTAACACCAAGTCTCAGTCATTGTTCAAATAAGTACAAACTAGTAGGTGGAGAGAAAGATAGAGGGAAAGTTTTTTTTTTTTTTTTAAGTTTAGGATGAAGTCAAGTACTGCCGAAAGAGATGAGTTTTCAGTTGTTGCTTGAAGGTTGCCAGAGATCCGGCGTTCCGGATAGGGGTGGGAAGATTATTCCACCAGCCAGGAATGGTGAACGAGAATGTTCTGGAGAGTGATTTTGAGCCTCTCTGTGATGGTACCACAAGGCGTCGCTCACTAGCAGATCTCAAACTTCTGGAGGGGATGTAGGTTCGTAATAGTGAGTGGAAGTAGGAGGGTGCAGAGCCTGTGGTAGATCTGTACGCAAGCATCAGTGACTTGAACTGGATGCGAGCTGCCACTGGTAGCCAGTGCAAGGAGATGAAGAGTGGTGTAACATGCGCTCTTTTGGGCTCGTTGAAGATCAGTCGTGCCGCTGCATTCTGAATCATTTGTAGAGGTTTGATTGCGTTTGATGGCAGACCAGCCAGAAGAGCATTGCAGTAGTCCAGTCTAGAAACAACCAGGGCCTGGACAAGAAGTTGCGCAGCATGCTCTGTCAGAAAGGGCCTGATCTTTCTGATGTTGTGTAGTGCAAACCTGCAGGAACGAGCAGTCTTTGCAATGTGCTCTTTGAAGGTCAGCTGGTCATCAAAGATTACACCAAGATTTCTGACCGAAGTTGATGGGGTAATCATTGATGAGCCGAACTGAATCGTGAAGTCATGCCGTAGAGTCGGAGTGGCAGGGAAGACCAGAAGTTCCGTCTTTGCCAGGTTGAGCTGTAGGTGATGTTCTTTCATCCATGCCGAGATGTCCGCCAGGCAGCCTGAGATCCGTGCAGCTACCGTTGGGTCATCTGGTTGAAAAGAGAGATAGAGCTGCGTGTCATCGGCATAGCAGTGATAGGAGAAGCCATGTGCATGTATGATGGGACCCAGCGATGTAGTGTACGTGGAGAAGAGGAGGGGTCCAAGAACCGATCCCTGAGGAACTCCAGTGATCAGTTGATGTGGTTTGGATACCTCCCCTCCCCAGGCCACCCTGAAGGATCTACCGGTGAGATAGGATTCAAACCAGCGAAGTGGAATTCCAGTGATGCCCAGTGAAGAGAGTGTAGACAGGAGAATCTGATGATTGACAGTGTCAAAAGCAGCAGAGAGATCCAGCAGAATGAGGACTGACGATTTGGAATCAGCCTTTGCAGTTCGCAGGGCTTCAGTGACTGAGAGTAGCGCAGTCTCTGTTGAATGGCCACTCCTGAAACCTGACTGTTTAGCATCCAGCTTGTTGTACTGTGAAAGAAACCGCGAGAGCTGGTTGAAGACAGCTCGTTCGAGTGTTTTCCCTATGAATGGAAGGAGAGAGACAGGTCTGTAGTTATCTAAAAGAGAAGCATTTAATGTAGGTTTTTTGATCAGTGGGGTTACCCGAGCCTGCTTGAATGCTGTGGGGAAGATGCCTGTGAGGAGAGATGTGTTGATAATGTGTGTGAGTGCCGGTAAGAGTGTGGGAGAGATTGTTTGGAGAAGATGTGAGGGGATCGGGTCGAGAGGACATGTTGTAGGATGGCTGGAGAGGAGAAGTTTGGATACTTCTGCCTCGGTGAGAGGACAGAAGGAGAAGATGGGAGCTGGAGCGGTGGATGTGGTTGATCGGAGGTCCTGCGGAGTTGAGAACTGGTTGCTGATTGTTCTAGTTTTGTCTGTGAAAAAAGAGGCAAAGTCATCAGCGGTTGTCAAAGTGGTGGGAGGTGGAGGAGGGGGACAGAGGAGAGAATTAAATGTTCTGAAGAGATTACGCATGTCTGGAGCGCTGGTGATCTTGTTGTGGAAATGTGAGGATTTGGCAGTGTGGACTTCAGTAGAGAAAGATGAAAGCAAAGACTGATACCTACTCAGGTCCGACGGATCGTTTGATTTGCGCCATTTTCTCTCTGCCGCTCTGAGTTTGGTCCGATTCTCACGAAGAACATCGGATAACCAGGGGTTAGAAGGAGCAGCCCGTGCTGGCCTAGAGGAGAGAGGACAGATGTCGTCTAGACAAGAGGTTAAGGTAGAGCATAAAGTGTCAGTGGCTGCATTTACATCCAGAGAAGAGAAATGGGTAGGCGAGGGAAGAGAGGAGGATACTACAGAGGAAAGAAGGGAGGGGGAAAGGGAGCGTAGGTTGCGTCTGAAAGTAACCGGTAAGGGAGATGGTGGCACCTGAGTTGCAAAATGTAACGTAAATGTAATGAAGAAATGGTCAGAGATATGGAGTGGTTGTACCAGAATGTTATCTGTAGAACAATTGCGTGTATAAATTAAGTCGAGTTGGTTACCAGATTTGTGCGTGCTAGTAGTGGTGAGGCGTTTGAGATCAAATGAAGCTAGGAGTGACTGGAAGTCTGTAGCATAAGGCCTGTCTAGGTGAATGTTGAAATCGCCGAAGACTAAGAGTGGAGTGCCATCCTCCATGAAAGACGACAGCAGTCCGTCCAGCTCGTCTAGGAAGGTTGGTGGTATTTGGCCCGGCGGACGATAGATTACCACAATCTGGAGTCTTATAGGAGCTGTCACAGTAACAGCATGCGATTCAAATGAGTTGAGATTGCCTAGGGGAGAGTGGGTAGAGTATTTCCAATTGTTAGAAATGAGCAAGCCAGTGCCCCCACCCCGGCCAACTTGCCTAGGGGTGTGAGAGAAAGAGAAATTGTGAGAGAGAGCAGCTGGGGTTGCCGTGTCTTCTGGACGAATCCAGGTCTCAGTCAAGCCCAGGATGCTGAGTGTGGAATGCAAGGAAAATGCAGAAATGAAGTCGGCTTTGTTGACAGCTGACTGGCAATTCCAAAGACCTACAGAGAAAGAAAGAGGTGCAGTGGAAGATGTAGAGATAGTGCGCAGGTTGGCAGGGTTACGTGACCTTCTGCATGTATTTTTAGAGCGAGGTAGAGAGAGAACCGGAATGGTTTGGAAACACATGATAGAGGATAGGAAAGCGTGAGGGAAGATATAAAGGATACTTAAGTGTGCTCGGTGTCGTTGCTCGGTCAAAGTCGCGCAGGAAAAAGTCGTCTGTCTTTACACTCGTTGGTCTTCACACGAGGAGGCTGGACGCTTCCGCTGACGCTTCCGCGTGTAGCCTGTGCCACCCCCCCAACACACAAATAGTTAACCCTTCCTCTCTTCTCCCTTCCTCATGTTTGCTGCTAATGCACAAAGACACTTATTGGACATTAATGTTTGCACTAAATTACCACATTGTAAATAGTGTTATATTTTATTATCTAGACACTCTATGGGACATTCATGTCTGCACTCAACTACTATACTGTAAATACTGTTACATTTCTATCCTTAAATTTATCTTGTCTATTATTATACTAAGTGCCTTTTATTTTATTTTATTTTATTTTATACAGTAATTTTATACTTTTACTACATTTACTATGTTCTGTGTGCTGCTTTCTTGTTTTACTGCTGCTGGCCTCTGTGAGCTACCAAACAAATTTCGTTGTATAACTACAATGAGAATAAAGTCTCTTTACTTTACTTTACTTTACTTAAATAAACTACTTCAGTCTGTGTGCATTGAATTTAAGTCTTTGGTTCTTTAAATTGTGATGATTTAGGCTCACATTTAACAAAAACCCACCAATTCACTATTTCAACAAATTAGAATACTTCATAAGACCAATAAAACATTTTTTTTAGTGAATTGTTGGCCTTCTGGAAAGTATGTTAATTTACTGTATATGTACTCAATACTTGGTTGGGCCTCCTTTTGCTTTATTTACTGCCTAAATTCAGCGTAGCATGGAGGTGATCAGCCTGTGGCACTGCTCAGGTGTAATGGAAGCCCAGGTTGCTTTGATAGCGGTCTTCAGGTCATCTGCATTGTTGGGTCTGGTGTCTCTCATCTTCCTCTTGACAATAGTTTCTCTGTGGGGTTCAGGTCAGGCGAGTTTGCTGGCCAATCAAACACAGTAACACCATGGTCATTGAACCAGCTTTTGGTACCTTTGGCAGTGTGGGCAGGTGCCAAGTCCTGCTGGAAAATGAAATCAGCATCTTTTAAAAAGCTGGTCAGCAGTTGGTTTTCAAAAAACACAATGGACCAACACCAGCAGATGACATTGCACCCCAAATCCTCACAGACTGTGGAAACTTAACACTGGACTGCATGCAACTTGGGCTATGAGCTTCTCCACCTTTCCTCCAGACTCTAGGACCTTGGTTTCCAAATGAAATACAAAACTTGCTCTCATCTGAAAAGAGGACTTTGGACCACTGGGCACTTCTCCTTAGCCCAGGTAAGACACCTCTGTCTGTGGTTCAGGAGTGGTTTAACAAGAGGAATGACAACTGTAGCCAAATTCCTTGACACGTCTGTGTGGTGGCTCTTGATGCCTTGACCCCAGCCTCAGTCCATTCCTTGTAAAGTTCACCCAAATTCTTGAATCGATTTTGCTTGACAATCCTCATAAGGCTGCGGTTCTCTTGGTTGGTTGTGCATCTTTTTCTTCCACACTTTTCCCTTCCACTCAACTTTGTTAACATGCTTAGATACAGCACTCTGTGAACAGCCAGCTTCTTTGGTAATGAATGTTTGTGGCTTACCCTCCTTGTGAAGAGTGTCAATGATTGTCTTCTGGACAACTGTCAGATCAGCAGTCTTCCCCACGATTGTGTAGCCTAGTGAACCAAACTGAGAGACCATTTTGAAGGCTCAGGAAACCTTTGCAGGTGTTTTGAGTTGATAAGCTGATTGGCATGTCACCATATTCTAATTTGTTGAGATAGTGAATTGGTGGGTTTTTGTTAAATGTGAGCCTAAATCATCACAATTAAAAGAACCAAAGACTTAAACTACTTCAGTCTGTGTGCATTGAATTTATTTAATACACAAGTTTCACAATTTGTTGAATTACTGAAATTAACTTTTCCACGACATTCTAATTTATTGAGATGCACCTGTACAACAATAACACTAGTAATTAATCATACATAATTATTGGTGTAAATATTGATGTAATCTTGTTTAAAAAAACCTATAAAATATTTACAGAAACATGAAAAATAATCATAAATAGTATATATTTTTAGTATATTTCTACACATAGAAATTAAGTTATTATTATTATTATTATTAGGTGTTTACTATTTTATAATATTTTAATAACACATTTCAACAATAACACTGATTGCATATAATAATGTTATTGTTGTTGTAATAAGTGCTCAATTAGTGTATGGTTGTTGTAAAATTATTATTATAAATTATTGAATTATTATTATTAAAGTAGAATCAAATATTAATATTTGTTTTTAAATAATTACAATTATTATTATAAATTATTGAATTATTATTATTATTATTATTATTATTATTATTATTAAAGTAGAATCAAATATTAATATTTGTTTTTAATTTTCGTATGTGTATTTATATACATAATACAATTAATTAATTTCTAAAATTCTTATTGTAAATGTATACATTTAAATGTTTAAATATATTTATACACAGTAATTAATAAAACATTACAGCATGATAAGTTCAATTAATTTATTTATTTCAAGTTCAATTCAATTATTATTTCCATTTATTTTTAATATCCGTTGTGTGCTTGCATTTTATTTCATTATCTCTTGAGAGTGTGTATATGAATTCTGACAGCATTCTTCATCTAGCAGGGTTCAGACTGAAGTGCTGCACACATAAGAGCTAACAGTGCATTCTGAAACTCATTGAATATTTTAATTCATTTGCAGACTTTGCGATATAACTTGCATTCCATTATGCTTTACTGATTTTATTTTGAAATATTGTGCAACCCTAAAATAATATTAGCCAAAAAAAATAAAAATTCCACATGAGCTAGCATTCTCCTAGCATTTGTCAATTCTACCTATGCCACGGCCGGCCCTGACACATTATCAGTGTATTTTCTGGAATCTCTGTATCGAAGAGGCTTAACATTATTCTAAACCCACAGGATTTTGGAGCTACTTTATACTAGAGGGGTAGTTTACACAAACTTTTAAATTTGCTGTTAATTTACTCACCCTCAGGTCATCCAAGATATAGCTGCCTGTTTTTTTCTTCAGTAGAACTGTAAAGAAGAGTTTATGCTCAAGTCATTGTCCTAGCTGATTCAAACAATGCAAGTCAACAGCTACAGTCACATTTAGGCTGATGATACCTGGGGCAACTTTTTGATCAATTGTATGGGATCAGATTCCCACCAAAAGTATTGCAGTCACAAATAAAAAAAATAACAAGCGTGAAAACAATTTAAAAACGCAACTAAAAAATATATTGCGCAAGATTTAAAATTGAAAAAGTTTTCAGAATAGCAAACAATGGTCACAGATAAAAAAAATAATAAGCGTAAATAAAAAAATTAATAAAGCATTTTTAAATGAATCAAAAAATGTAAACAAATTTAAAATCATATTGCACAAAATTAAATTATTAATGCAAAATTATCTGACTTGCGCACAAAAACATGTTTTCCTTGGTTATATTTCTCTGTTTTTTCTGCTCTCAGATATTTTCTGTTCATATTTTTATTTTTTATATGCTTATGTGGTTTTTCCCTTCGCGCTTGTTTCCATGTTCTGTGCATGCTTTTCCATATGTTGCGGTTAAAGTTTCATGTAAATCAGAGCGGGATTAAGCATCATCATTGGTCCACTCGAAACAAGGGCGAAGGGAAAAACAGCTATTTAAATTTTGTGCAATATGATTTTAAATGTTTAAAGTTTAAAATCATACTTCATGCTTAGTTTTTTTTAAATGCGTTATTAATTTGTTGATTCACGCTTATTATTTTTCGATCTGTGACCATTGTTTGCTATTCTGAAAACTTTGCTTTCAATTTTAAATCTTGTGCAATATATTTTTACTTACGTTTTTAAATTTTGTTTTCACACTTGTTATTTTTTTTATCCGTGACTACAATACTTTTGGCGGGAAAATTATCCCATACAATTAGGGGTGGGCGATATGGGAAAAATATCATATCACGATTTTTTATAGAAATATCACGATTCACGATTTTTATCACGATTCTTTGTTAGTTTTACTATTTTGGTTTTACAAGTTGTCTGAGCATTACAGCCAAACTAGAAAGACAAAGATGAGTGGGCGAAGATAAAAAATCTGTCATTATTTTATTTTTCTTATTAAAAAATAAGAACAAAGATACACATTACAAATACACATAATATACAAATAAAACAAACAGTGCTTTATTTCCAGGTACAATAGGTGTATTTAGCAGAGCATTCAATGAAATTGAATGAACAAATATAAAAATAAAACACTAGATAGACTGATTCCTAAAGCAACTGTATTAAAGTTTTTCAGTCAAGAATAGTGAGTGATTTTTCTCTTTTGCGTTTTGTTGTTTTGTTAACGTTAAATGAATAGTTCCCCCACAAATTAATATTCTGTCATCTGTCTGTCAATTCTGTCATAATGTTGTATTTTTATATCATCATTTACTCAAAAGTTGTTTTAAACCGGAATGAGTTTCTTTCTTCTGCTGAACATAAATGCTATTTTGAAGAAGGTGGAAAACCAAACAGTTGCTGGTCCTCAGTGACTTCCATAGGATTTTTCTTTCCTGCTATCAAAGTCAATGTGGACCAGCAACTGTTTGGTTTTCCACTGAGTAAATAATGACAGAAATTAAATTTTAGGGTGAACTATCCCTTTAATGACAGTCGACAGCACGTTTAGTGTCCTGTCCCTTTAAGAGCTGCACGCATCTAATAAACAGGCACGCATCCGTTTCTCTCTTAACTATTTACTTTCATTTTAGAGATAACCAACTCAGTCTGTATGTAAACCTTGTGTGTTTTGACGGTATTAGCGCAAAATATAACTTAGTTGAGTAATCAGGCGCTGTTAGACAGGCGTTTTAGTGCGCTTGCTTCAGGTGTATGCGCTCAGAACAAGCGCACGTCAGACCAGCGCGCGAATGAAACATTTAACCAGCAAGGCTTGTATGCAAATAATGTACTTTTGCGAACGCGAATAAGTGCAGTGTCCTGTCTGAGTAACTCTACTGCTGTATGTCGTGTTGTACAGTATATAGAGACGGCGGCGCCAGAACTGTATTTGACAATGTGCGCGGTAGCGCGATACTACGATATTTCTTCAAAAGCAGATCGTGGAGACATTTTTATCGTCCACGATCAAAAATCGTCATATCGCACACCCCTACATACAATTTTGCCAGACAACTTTTTTTGAGCAATGTTGCTTGGACACTTTTCTATTAAGAATGGGTAGAGAGTTCTATCTGGATAATTTAGATCGGTCGTGGGCCATGTGTCTCACCTGGTTGCTCGTCGACGGCAACATTGCTCAAAAAGTTGCCCCGTGTATCATTAGCCCGAGATTAAAAAAAAAAAAAAAACATACAGGCAAATCAAAATTAATACTAGTGTATCCTGTTGATACATTGAGGTCTTACGAAGCAAAACGATTGGTCTGTGCAAGAAATAACATTATTACCTTTAATCCTCAGCAAACGGTCCTGAGCACGTTCAACACGGTCTGGAGCATGAGCTTCCTGTTCTAACATTTAATGTGCACAAATATTTAAATTAATTATGCATTTACAATGCACTTATTGTGTAGATACAAATATTTATAGTGTACTTCTATTTAAAAAAAAAAAAAAATGCCTTAAACCTACCTGTACCACTAAACCAGTCCTTTACCCCCAAACATATCCCACCTCAATAGTAGCATTGACGCATTGTACCTAACAATTAACAGTTAATTAATGCTAAATTCTTTCATACAAATGCAATGGCTGATGACCACCTCTATGAAATTAAGGTTATGTATTTTTATATGTTAATAGGGCTGCCCTTGGCTGAAGATTTTTTTTTGGTCGACTAGTAGTCTTTTATTTTAAACATTAGTCGACGAATCACACATTTATTAATAAACCATTTAAATCATCATAATGAGCCTTTAATTGCCTAAATAGCCTAATAAGCACTCAAACGCATACATGAAGTAGGCTGTGTTAACATTTTAATAATCTATTGATAAACTAGTGCTTTCTTTGTTTTTGGCTTAAGAGATAAAGTCAGCAACACTGACGCCTGTTTCACACACACTCCGTTTGCAGTGTGTATGAGGTGTGTATTTTTTCCACACTCATGTTAATGGATTAACGTTCACACTGCACACGGTTGCAGTCTCTCAGTGTGTTCCAGGAGCAGGGCGTCTGCAGCAGTGCAGAGATTGAGGTTGTATGGGATCAGATGCCGCGCTGAATTAAAGTGACACTGCATTGTTTGCAGTAAAAATTAACATGGGTTGACACGGAAATGTAATAATTTCACAATAAATAGATATAATTAAAGCTGCAGTCCGTAAGTTTTGCCTCTTTGTCGCCATCTCTGTTTGAAAACCTGGAATTGCAGTTACTCGCGGAATTATCTTCATTGCTGGTCTGTACTCTGGCACAGCTCCAGTGCAGATGAATCTAATATTTTGAGGCGAATGTGTTGCTGTCAGTCACCGCACCGGTGTGGATGTTTACTGTACTTCGCAATGACAGATTCTAGCCTACGTCTTGGAATATAAGACCCAAATAAGAATTTTCACCAGATATTGTCATCTGAACAAGTAACAAGTCTGCCATGTTTGTTCTGAAAAAAACACTACCATAAATCACACTACCAATGGTGATTAAATCTAAAGATCGGTTAATTAGCTCATATCACATCTGACCAAGCAAAGTATTATTATTGTTCTACTTTATTCTCAAATTATTAATGTTAACAACATCAGCATTGCGTGACTATGAGTATAGTGTATATTAACGTGTAGATTTTAGTGTTGTCACGATACTGGAATTTCTAACTTCGATACGATACCTTGAAAAATATCGATATTCGATACCATTTTCGATACCATGGAGAAAAAAACTGCCACAATATTAAGGGGGTAATTTTTTTAATTTAAAGATAAATGTAACAAGTCGAGAACATGTGGTATATTTTACATGAACAAAAAATGTCTTGAGGTACTGCATTTGTTGATTTATTAATCTTTTATTAATCTTAGTTAAATGTTCATTTAAACTAACATTTACTAATAAATGTACTAATTAAAATCCAAAGTTCTATTTGTTGATATTTTTTCATTGGACCAGAGCTAACATGATCCGTTGTATTTTTATTACGTACTGTTATCAAAGACTAAAATATACTGTAACAAATGCATTGCTCATCGTTCATAAATGCTGGTTAATACATTAACGTTATTTGATGAACAGATTTAAATGCAAACATGCATGCATCACACGCGAAAACAATGCTCAGTGGAGCGATATGAAGACAAATTGCAGAATTTAAGTAATAATTTTTTGAATAAAGTTAAATAACTGTGGTCAAATGTAAATTAACTGGTGCTTAAAGTATTTACTTGTCTAAGATTCCTCAGTCAGATTATATTAACTTTAAGAATTACAATGAAAAAACAAGACAACACTCATATCAGCAACAATACTAGGCCATCTTGGTTAATGTTTCAGTAATGTTAAAATGAGAACAGTTACCAACCTCTCGAAATTCTTAATATCGATCCGGGTGTCTGTCTTTCAGGTTAGCGCTGCTCTGTAGCAACTCATTTGCTTCATAACCAAAATATTTCCAGATATAGGGCCCTATGAAATCCGTTATATTTTTTTCCCAAATTCAGTTTTATTTTTTTCTACATTCAGTTTTTTCCATTTTAATTTTTCTGGACTCTTTTTTTGTTTTGTTTTTAATGGTCAAATTAAATGCTATTAATCAAAAAGCATGTCTAATTCATTAAAATCATGAAAATTATACAATTTAACATTTTGACACGTAATAAAAAATGTTTTATTTTTTTCTCACCTTATGTTTTATTGTTACCAAATTCTGTGTTTTAGCATGTCTATTATTTGAATGCATACAAACTATTTGTATTTATTCTTACAGTAGCCTTATGAAATGTGTTTTCCCCCTCAGAAATTCTGTGTTGTGTATTTAAATTTTACTGGATATCAGATGAAGGCATAAAACAATTTTAATTAATTTATATTTGAATTAATGAAAATTAAACATTTACATTTTTGGCAAATGAAGGGGATTTACTATTAAAATTAAAATATTTTGTGATTATTTCTTTAAAAAAATGAACAGTAGTAGTAAGTAGTAGTATTATGTACATTCTACTAAATAATAGTAATATAGCCTATTTCTGGCACACGTCTTTAATAGGCTGTTAAACTGAACTTTTATTTTGACGGGTTGCCGTGAATACTTCTAAAGTTCTGTCTTCTAAAGTTCAAATTAAATGTTAAAATGCTGGTAAAGTGCCTTTCAGATCAGTTCTGGAGATATTGTTGATGTATTTATGTCCTCATTGAGACGGCAGACGCTGAAATCACCGCGAGCGCCACATTAGTAAACACAACCGCACGTGCAGCACATTCACACAGAGACGCGCAGAACATGCAGGATTCATATTTAAATCCACTTTTGCAGCTTAATATTTACAGATACTAGTCCATATCGCGATTTGATTTAAGTGTAATGACCTACTTTTGATTAATTCATCCAAACTTTGACAAATTCCGTGACATTCCGCGTTAAATTCCGTGTTTATGACTGGATTCCGTGGCGTTCTCTGCATCGCGGAGATCATAGATCCCTACAGATAGCGCTCCTGCTGTGTTCTTTAACAACCAGAGCAGTCATCTTTCTATTCACTTCACTTTTGCTATTTAACCAGAGCGAAGGAGACGAGTGCGGTCACGTGTGGTGCTTGTCCACACGCCTTTGGAGAGAAGTGAAAGTGACAGCTCGGCTAGTATCGGTGTATCCATACTTCGGGAAATTAATATTGGTACCGTTCAGATATTTCAGTATCGATATTTATCGAAATATCCATATTTTTGACAACACTAGTAGATTTCAATTTCGGTACAGTCTAATCTAATTGTCATGCCATTCGAATTTCATATTAAGAAATTATTTTAACTCAAAAAGCAAATTATACTCCAAACTGGTTCTATTTAAAATAGAAATCCTGTGTAATCCCAGGCTATCTGTAATCAGAAGCACATTTAAAACTGGAATATAATATAATTTCATTCACAGGTGTTTCATAAACACATAATCCTTTCTGGATTACAATCCGCCATCAAAATGCTACATTTAATTATTCGAGCTGCTGTGAGAAAAGGCTATAAACGATCCTCCACCTGCAGGATCCTCATGTGAGATAGTCTACTAGCCGGGAAAACTTCTTTATATTTACAGACGTGACGTAATGATGCAGTGCCATTCTTGAATCTCCCGTACCACTCAAATTAGAAAACATTATTATAAGATAACCATTGTGAATCGGGCTAGAGTAAGGTGATAGTTTTGAACACTGTCTGGTTATGTACTTGCTCATATTGATTTCAGATCATTTTTAACCAAAAAGGTTATGGAGTGCAGCTTTAATGTCTACTGTGTTTCACAGTCAACACGTGGCTTTTAGACTAGGCTTAAAACAAGGAAAAGTTCACTTTTAGATAAACAAGGCAACATAATAGATGTGCTTGTGAAGGTAGAAAAATAAAGTTCTGCATGATTATAATCTGTATGGACGCACATCAGCGTGTTTATTAGCGACTCTATGACGGCTATCATTGTGATTCATTGATCAGCTATTATTGATTATATGGCCCATCTGTTTGATTATAATCTGAATGGAAGCACATCAGCGTGTGTTTACTGACTCTATGACCATGTCTGGCAATATCACTTCACGTCTGGCAGTGATATTTATCATTGTAATAACGAATAACGAAGAATACTTCAGTATACATACTATATACAAAGCATTTTTTTCTATTTTTTTTCCTTTTTTATTACTCAAATAATTATTTTTGTATTTTTTAGTGCTCAAATAAATCTGTCTATTATTTTATAATTGAAAAACTATGCAGGAACATGTATAATGACTAAAATAGCTTGTATAATTCTGCAATCCATTTGGTGGTTATTTTTCCTCAAACAGGGGGGTGGGGGGACTATAAATAGTTTCAGAAAAAATATTGCAGGAATCTCATTTTTCATGGTATCTTCTTCAAATTTGAAATATGAACTGATGAGACACATGGCTTTCGATCCATTACTTTTCTGGATTGCTCCAGGACTTATTTCATGTATTTGTATATGAAATAAAAAAACATTCAGTGTGGAAAAATATTTTTCAAGGCACGTCAGTGTCTATAACTTTTTATCTTTTTGAGCATTATCAACTCTGGATGATAGATAGTAAAGCCCAGAGTCTCTTCTTTCCAAAGATACCTAATTTGTTTGTGTAAGCACACTTTGTCACAAACTGTTACCATTTTAATTCAGGTAGGTTATTTTCACCTGCGAGGCCCTAAATGGGGTTGAAGGTTAAAGTGTTAAGACCCGCGGGTGTGACGGAGAGTGAAACCCCATATATTGTATGTTTTCGGCTCGTTATCTCAGCCGTTTTTCTCTTTTGGCTGATAATTGTCGGCAGCCGAAAATTTGGTGCATCCCTAGTATATTTATGACGAAATTATGAATGTGAGTTCTGCTCGTGGACCGCTCATACTCACCGGAAAAGCAAAGTCCGCACAAATAACGCACCGACAGGATATTTCTTTGTAGTATATTTGTTTCTGTCTGCAACAGCACTACTGTGTTGAAACAAGCTCTGCTCACATGCTCTGATAATAATAGCTTTGTAGGATTATACATTATTTGTTTAACGTGAACAATACATTACAGTATTTATTAATGTTTCCTAATATACTTACACACTCTACCAGTCACAAGTTTTTGAACAGTAAGATTTATGTTTTTTAAAGAGGTCTCTTCTGCTCACCAAGCCTGCATTTATTTGATCCAAAGTACAGCAAAAGCAATAGTGTGAAATATATTTACTATTTTAAATAACTGCTTTGTTTAAATCTGTTAATGTATTTGTATTTGAATATACTTTAAAATGTAATTTATTCCTGTGATTTCAAGCTGAATTTTTAGCATCATTACTTCATGATCCTTCAGAAATATTCTATTGTAATATTCTGATTTGCTGCTCAAAAACATTTATTATTATTATGTTGAAAAGAGCGGAGTAGAATTGTTTTACTAAAATAGAAATAAATAGAAAGTTCAGAAGAACAGCATGTATGTGAAATGTAACATTAGAAATGTCTTTATCATCTTGCTAAATAAAAGTATTAATTTCTGAAAAAAAAAACAATTATACTGACTCTAAGCTTTCGAATGGTATAGTGTATAATGTTACAATAGTTTTTATTTCACATAACGCTGATCTTTGGATCTTTCTGTTCATCAAAGAATCCTGAAAAAAATGTACTCCACTGTTTTCAACATTGATAATAATCAGAAATGTTTGTTGAGCAGTAAATCAGTATATTAGAATGATTTCTGAAGGACACTGAAGACTGGAGTAATGATGCTGGAAATACAGCTGCAGATCACAGAAATAAATGACACTTTAACACATATTCACACAGAAAACAGCTGTTATTTTAAATAGTAAAAAAATAAAGTATCAGACATTAATAAATATATTGTAATACTATTACACTGCAAAATAAGTTACTGAAAGTTGTATAGTACAAGTGTAAAATTGCAATACTAATAAACTATTTATGTCTTAATTTTTACCATAAAGCTTTTATTTGAAAAGTTTTTAGATGAAGCTCAGCGCTGCTTTTTCCTTATAAGCAGCCAACTCATAATCCTATGATTCTCTGTGTGACTTTTATTGTAATTACATGTATTCAGTAAAGTGGTATAATGCAAATTGTAATAATTAATGGCAGAACAGTTCACAGTATTTTGCTTTCTTGTTTTTAGTGACTGGAAGTGTTGAAGATCGTGAGACCACTGACAGGAAGAGAAGAAAGCTGTGGTCAAAAGCAGAAGTTGCTGCTGTGATGAAACATTTCAAATTCCATATCGCCAAAGGACATTTAGCCACTAAATCAGAGTGTCTTCAGTGCAAAAAAGCTGAAGAGCCTGTGCTGAAAAACCGGTCAGTCCAAAACATCAGGGATTTTGTGAGAAATAGAGGTGTTACACTCAAAAGGAGGAGTCAGTGGTTAGAGGGTGCAAACAGCACTATGCACTAACTTTCAGACTAAGCTGTAAGTTTTCATAGCTGGACAAACATTTTTCTAGCTGCGTTCTTCGTTCTCAAAGATTGTTGCACTGTATAATGACGATTTTACAACTCTTGTTGTAAATATTTGTGTAAAACTGTTTTTACTGGTTTTAAATGCTACAATTTGATGTTTGTTCCTTGCTGCTGTTGTAGCTTACATACACTAGCAGTCAAGTGTTTGAACAGTAAGAATTTGAATGTTTTTTAAAGAATTCTCTTCTGCTCACCAAGCCGGGATTTTTTTGATCCAAAATACTGCAAAAACAGTAATATTGTGAAATATTTTTACTATTTAAAATAACTGTTTTCTATGTGAATATATGTTGAAATGTAATTTATTTCTGTGATGCGCAGCTGTATTTTCAGCATCATTACTCCAGTCTTCAGTGTCACATGATCTTCAGAAATCATTCTAATATACTGATTTACTGCTCAACAAACATTTCTGATTAATGATAATGATAATATTAATATAATCATCATCATCAATATTTAAAACAGTTGATGTTTTTTCAGGTTTCTTTGATAAATAGACAGTTCAGAAGAACAGCATTTATCTGAAATAGAAATATTTTGTAATATTAGACACTATACCATTCGAAAGCTTGGAGTCAGTATAATGTTCTCTTTTTTTTGGAAAATAAGTTATAGCAATGTATACTTTTATTTAGCCAGGAGGATTTAAATTGACCAAAAGTGATGATAAATACATTTATAATGTTTCAAATGATTTCTGAAGGATCATGTGACATGAAGTAATGATGCTGAAAATACAGCATTTTTAAAATATTCAAATAGAACAGCATTTGCTGTATTTTGGATCAAATAAATGCAGGCTTGGTGAACAGAAGAGACTTCTGTAAAAAACATTAAAGATCTTACTGTTCAAACACTTTTGACTGGTAGTGTACACTTCTTCATTGAATTAGTTTTGAATGAAATGTTCCATTTTCTGTATTTGACAAAGCTGCTTAATTTTAAGTCATGAAATTGAGAAAGAAAAAAAACAACAGGTTTTTATTTTAGTTTTTTTAAGTATGAAGATGTGAAGTATCTGCATTGTTTGCAATATTACCCAAATGTATGATCACATGGACTGTTTTAAAACTGTTGTAGTCAATCCAGAATGGATGTTGCCATCACTCAGCTGCCTCTTTAATCATGAGGAATTGTTACGGCTGTTATCAATGATTGAGTCTGTTTCATTAAAATCTGTCTTTAGCAGGATTCATTGTGAATGTGTTGTTTTATACTGCACTCGAGTTTAACTAAAGGAGATACACAGTATTTCTATAGGCATTCAGTAGGCAGTCCTTAAGGCCCTTTTACACTGAGTGCGATTAAGCGGCACAAATATGATGAGATAACACTCTTGAAATAAAAGAATAGGTCCCTATGGAGCGATTCACACTGTGAGATAATTCGGAGTATGACAAAGCAACATTTGTTTATTTTTCAACCTTTTATTCCCAGATGTTTACTTAAACTGAATATAATTTATATTAATTTTGCATTGAAATATGCAATCTGAAGCACTTAAAACAATTTTCAGAGCAGAGAGCATGTTATGACTCAGGGATCTAGAACTTTCAATCTTATGATGTGATCATAACTCACGCCCATCTGAACGATGACGTCCCATACACATCTTCATTCTGAGTTCCATTCATAAACAACTGAGAGAAACATTTCTATAGATGTACTGCTAAGCAGGTGTAGAATTTAGTCCATTATAAAACTACATATAATGCATTTTGTCCATTACAAAATCCACTTTAGATCAGAATCATGAGTTATTACAAGCACTTTAAAATGGGTTTTGAGAAAAAACAGTAATAATAATGTGTGTGTGGGTGTATGTATAGTTTATTATGATTTCACAGTCCTAGTAAACCCTTATGTCTTTATAGTGCAGGGTGTTGTCATGTTTGTGTGTATTGTTATATTCTAATGAGCTGTCCTTGCAATCCGTTGTGTCCTCATAATGCAGCTTTCTGTCTTCTAGGACATATGTCCTTGTAATTCAGCAAAAAGTCAGGATGTTGTGTATCTTGTTTTATAAGTGATAAATACAAAATAAATTTTGATGCCCTGATTTTTTAAAGCATTTCAATTTTTATTTGAAAGCTCTACTATAAAAGGAAAGCATAGTCCCTATAAACCACTTTTTTTTCTGGTTTGAAGAAACTGTCCTTATAATGCAGGCTTACCTGTATGTCTCTCTGTGTGTGTGTGTGTGTGTGTGTGTGTGTTTAGGATTCTGGGAACAAAAATAAAACTACCTGTTAAAACCTTTAGAAGAATGTTAGGGGATAATGTTCTAATAATGTTGTGACTAAACATTTACAGAAGGTCATCACGTAACTTTTTTTTGAGTGTTTTTAGAGAATGTCATCCTACCTTTTAGAAGAATGTTCTAAGAACAAAAATAGAACTACCCACTAAAAACGTCATAAGAATGTTAGGGAATACTGTTTTAACAATGTTGTCACTAAACAATTTTAGAATGTTTTTAGAGAATGTTATCCTATCATTTGAGAGAACGTTCTGGGAACCAAAATAAAACTACCCGCTAAAAATATTGATAGAACAATTAATGGTAATGTTCTTAGAACATTTTTAGAACAAAACATTTCTAGCTGGGTACTCGCGCATACATATAAACTTCCATGCAGACACACCTATAAACA
Source organism: Barbus barbus (assembly GCF_936440315.1). Classification (NCBI taxonomy): domain Eukaryota; kingdom Metazoa; phylum Chordata; class Actinopteri; order Cypriniformes; family Cyprinidae; genus Barbus; species Barbus barbus. Next base: position 186,533 of record NW_027636822.1, on the reverse strand, counting down.
TTCGCACATACATATAAACTCGATGCGCGCGCATACACATCCATAAAACACTCGCGCATACATATAAACTTCTATGCAGACACACCTATAAATAGCTACTCGCGCATACATATAAACTTCCATGCAGACACACCTATAAACATTCGCACATACATATAAACTCGATGCGCGCGCATACACATCCATAAAACACTCGCGCATACATATAAACTTCCATGCAGACACACCTATAAATAGCTACTCGCGCATACATATAAACTTCCATGCAGACACACATATAAACATTCGCACATACATATAAACTCGATGCGCGTGCATACACATCCATAAAACACTCGCGCATACATATACACTTCCATGCAGACACACCTATAAATAGCTACTCGCGCATACATATAAACTTCCATGCAGACACACCTATAAATAGCTACTCGCGCATACATATAAACTTCCATGCAGACACACCTATAAATAGCTACTCGCGCATACATATAAACTTCCATGCAGACACACCTATAAATAGCTACTCGCGCATACATATAAACTTCCATGCAGACACACCTATAAATAGCTACTCGCGCATACATATAAACTTCCATGCAGACACACCTATAGACATTTGCACATACATATAAACTCGATGCGCGCGCATACACATCCATAAAACACTCACGCATACATATAAACTTCCATGCAGACACACCTATAAACATTCGCACATACATATAAACTCGATGCGCGCGCATACACATCCATAAAACACTCGCGCATACAAATAAACTTCCATGCAGACACACCTATAAATACTCGCGCCTACATATAAACTTCCATGCAGACACACCTATAAATAGCTACTCGCGCATACATATAAACTTCCATGCAGACACACCTATAAATAGCTACTCGCGCATACATATAAACTTCCATGCAGACACACCTATAAATAGCTACTCGCACATACATATAAACTTCCATGCAGACACACCTATAAACATTCGCACATACATATAAACTCGATGCGCGCGCATACACATCCATAAAACACTCCCGCATACATATAAACTTCCATGCAGACACACCTATAAATAGCTACTGGCGCATACATATAAACGTCCATGCAGACACACCTATAAACATTCGCACATACATATAAACTCGATGCGCGCGCATACACATCCATAAAACACTCGCGCATGCATATAAACTTCCATGCAGACACACCTATAAACATTCGCACATACATATAAACTCGATGCGCGCGCATACACATCCATAAAACACTCGCGCATACAAATAAACTTCCATGCAGACACACCTATAAATACTCGCGCCTACATATAAACTTCCATGCAGACACACCTATAAATAGCTACTCGCGCATACATATAAACTTCCATGCAGACACACCTATAAATAGCTACTCGCACATACATATAAACTTCCATGCAGACACACCTATAAACATTCGCACATACATATAAACTCGATGCGCGCTCATATACATCCATAAAACACTCGCGCATACAAATAAACTTCCATGCAGACACACCTATAAATACTCGGGCATACATATAAACTTCCATGCAGACACACCTATAAACATTCGCACATACATATAAACTCGATGCGCGCGCATACACATCCATAAAACACTCCCGCATACATATAAACTTCCATGCAGACACACCTATAAATAGCTACTCGCGCATACATATAAACTTCCATGCAGACACACCTATAAATAGCTACTGGCGCATACATATAAACGTCCATGCAGACACACCTATAAACATTCGCACATACATATAAACTCGATGCGCGCGCATACACATCCATAAAACACTCGCGCATACATATAAACTTCCATGCAGACACACCTATAAATAGCTACTCGCGCATACATATAAACTTCCATGCAGACACACCTATAAACATTCGCACATACATATAAACTCGATGCGCGCGCATACACATCCATAAAACACTCGCGCATACATATAAACTTCCATGCAGACACACCTATAAATAGCTACTCGCGCATACATATAAACTTCCATGCAGACACACCTATAAACATTCGCACATACATATAAACTCGATGCGCGCATACACATCCATAAAACACTCGCGCATACAAATAAACTTCCATGCAGACACACCTATAAATACTCGCGCATACATATAAACTTCCATGCAGACAAACCTATAAACATTTGCACATACATATAAACTCGATGCGCGCGCATACACATCCATAAAACACTCACGCATACATATAAACTTCCATGCAGACACACCTATAAATACTCGGGCATACATATAAACGTCCATGCAGACACACCTATAAACATTCGCACATACATATAAACTCGATGCGCGCGCATACACATCCATAAAACACTGCGCATACATATAAACTTCCATGCAGACACACCTATAAATAGCTACTCGCGCATACATATAAACTTCCATGCAGACACACCTATAAACATTCGCACATACATATAAACTCGATGCGCGCGCATACACATCCATAAAACACTCACGCATACAAATAAACTTCCATGCAGACACACCTATAAATACTGGCGCATACATATAAATTTCCATGCAGACACACCTATAATAGCTACTCGCGCATACATATAATCTTCCATGCAGACACACCTATAAATAGCTACTCGCGCATACATATAAACTTCCATGCAGACACACCTATAAACATTTGCACATACATATAAACTCGATGCGCGCGCATACACATCCATAAAACACTCACGCATACATATAAACTTCCATACAGACACACCTATAAATAGCTACTGGCGCATACAAATAAACTTCCATGCAGACACAGCTATAAACATTCGCACATACATATAAACTCGATGCGCGACCATACACATCCATAAAACACTCTCGCATACAAATAAACTTCCATGCAGACACACCTATAAATAGCTACTCGCGCATACATATAAACTTCCATGCAGACACACCTATAAATAGCTACTCGCGCACACATATAAATTTCCATGCAGACACACCTATAAATAGCTACTCGCGCATACATATAAACTTCCATGCAGACACACCTATAAATAGCTACTCGCGCATACATATAAACTTCCATGCAGACACACCTATAAATAGCTACTCGCGCATACATATAAACTTCCATGCAGACACACCTATAAATAGCTACTCGCGCATACATATAAACTTCCATGCAGACACACCTATAAATACTGGCGCATACATATAAACTTCCATGCAGACACACCTATAATAGCTACTCGCGCATACATATAATCTTCCATGCAGACACACCTATAAATAGCTACTCGCGCATACATATAAACTTCCATGCAGACACACCTATAAACATTTGCACATACATATAAACTCGATGCGCGCGCATACACATCCATAAAACACTCACGCATACATATAAACTTCCATGCAGACACACCTATAAATAGCTACTCGCGCATACATATAAACTTCCATGCAGACACACCTATAAACATTTGCACATACATATAAACTCGATGCGCGACCATACACATCCATAAAACACTCTCGCATACAAATAAACTTCCATGCAGACACACCTATAAATACTCGCGCATACATATAAACTTCCATGCAGACACACCTATAAACATTCGCACATACATATAAACTCGATGCGCGCGCATACACATCCATAAAACACTCCCGCATACATATAAACTTCCATGCAGACACACCTATAAATAGCTACTGGCGCATACATATAAACTTCCATGCAGACACACCTATAAACATTCGCACATACATATAAACTCGATGCGCGCGCATACACATCCATAAAACACTCGCTACTCGCGCATACATATAAACTTCCATGCAGACACACCTATAAATAGCTACTCGCGCATACATATAAACTTCCATGCAAACACACCTATAAACATTCGCACATACATATAAACTCGATGCGCGCGCATACACATCCATAAAACACTCGCGCATACATATAAACTTCCATGCAGACACACCTATAAATAGCTACTCGCGCATACATATAAACTTCCATGCAGACACACCTATAAACATTCGCACATACATATAAACTCGATGCGCGCTCATACACATCCATAAAACACTCGCGCATACAAATAAACTTCCATGCAGACACACCTATAAATACTCGGGCATACATATAAACTTCCATGCAGACACACCTATAAACATTCGCACATACATATAAACTCGATGCGCGCGCATACACATCCATAAAACACTCGCTACTCGCGCATACATATAAACTTCCATGCAGACACACCTATAAATAGCTACTCGCGCATACATATAAACTTCCATGCAAACACACCTATAAACATTCGCACATACATATAAACTCGATGCGCGCGCATACACATCCATAAAACACTCGCGCATACATATAAACTTCCATGCAGACACACCTATAAACATTCGCACATACATATAAACTCGATGCGCGCGCATACACATCCATAAAACACTCGAGCATACAAATAAACTTCCATGCAGACACACCTATAAACATTCGCACATACATATAAACTCGATGCGCGCGCATACACATCCATAAAACACTCGAGCATACAAATAAACTTCCATGCAGACACACCTATAAACATTCGCACATACATATAAACTCGATGCGCGCGCATACACATCCATAAAACACTCGAGCATACAAATAAACTTCCATGCAGACACACCTATAAACATTCGCACATACATATAAACTCGATGCGCGCGCATACACATCCATAAAACACTCCCGCATACATATAAACTTCCATGCAGACACACCTATAAATAGCTACTGGCGCATACATATAAACTTCCATGCAGACACACCTATAAATAGCTACTGGCGCATACATATAAACTTCCATGCAGACACACCTATAAACATTCGCACATACATATAAACTCGATGCGCGCGCATACACATCCATAAAACACTCGAGCATACAAATAAACTTCCATGCAGACACACCTATAAATAGCTACTCGCGCATACATATAAACTTCCATGCAGACACACCTATAAATAGCTACTCGCGCATACATATAAACTTCCATGCAGACACACCTATAAATAGCTACTCGCGCATACATATAAACTTCCATGCAGACACACCTATAAATAGCTACTCGCGCATACATATAAACTTCCATGCAGACACACCTATAAATAGCTACTCGCGCATACATAAACACTCACGCATACATATAAACTTCCATGTAGACACACCTATAAATAGCTACTCGCGCATACATATAAACTTCCATGCAGACACACCTATAAATAGCTACTCGCACATTCGCACATACATATAAACTCGATGCGCGCGCATACACATCCATAAAACACTCGCGCATACATATAAACTTCCATGCAGACACACCTATAAATAGCTACTTGCGCATACATATAAACTTCCATGCAGACACACCTATAAATAGCTACTCGCGCATACATATAAACTTCCATGCAGACACACCTATAAATAGCTACTCGCGCATACATATAAACTTCCATGCAGACACACCTATAAACATTCGCACATACATATAAATTCGATGCGCGCGCATACACATCCATAAAACACTCCCGCATACATATAAACTTCCATGCAGACACACCTATAAATAGCTAATCGCGCATACATATAAACTTCCATGCAGACACACCTATAAACATTCGCACATACATATAAACTCGATGCGCGCGCATACACATCCATAAAACACTCTCGCATACATATAAACTTCCATGCAGACACACCTATAAATAGCTACTCGCACATACATATAAACTTCCATGCAGACACACCTATAAATAGCTACTCGCGCATACATATAAACTTCCATGCAGACACACCTATAAATAGCTACTCGCGCATACATATAAACTTCCATGCAGACACACCTATAAATAGCTACTCGCGCATACATATAAACTTCCATGCAGACACACCTATAAATAGCTACTCGCGCATACATATAAACTTCCATGCAGACACACCTATAAACATTCGCACCTACATATAAACTCGATGCGCGCGCATACACATCCATAAAACACTCGCGCATACATATAAACTTCCATGCAGACACACCTATAAATAGCTACTCGCGCATACATATAAACTTCCATGCAGACACACCTATAAATAGCTACTCGCGCATACATATAAACTTCCATGCAGACACACCTATAAACATTCGCACATACATATAAACTCGATGCGCGCGCATACACATCCATAAAACACTCCCGCATACATATAAACTTCCATGCAGACACACCTATAAATAGCTACTCGCGCATACATATAAACTTCCATGCAGACACACCTATAAACATTCGCACATACATATAAACTCGATGCGCGCGCATACACATCCATAAAACAATCGCGCATACAAATAAACTTCCATGCAGACAAACCTATAAATACTACGCATACATATAAACTTCCATTCAGACACACCTATAAACATTCGCACATACATATAAACTCGATGCGCGCGCATACACATCCATAAAACACTCGCGCATACATATAAACTTCCATGCAGACACACCTATAAATAGCTACTCGCGCATACATATAAACTTCCATGCAGACACACCTATAAATAGCTACTCGCGCATACATATAAACTTCCATGCAGACACACCTATAAATAGCTACTCGCGCATACATATAAACTTCCATGCAGACACGCCTATAAATAGCTACTCGCGCATACATATAAACTTCCATGCAGACACACCTATAAATAGCTACTCGCGCATACATATAAACTTCCATGCAGACACACCTATAAACATTCGCACATACATATAAACTCGATGCGCGCGCATACACATCCATAAAACACTCGCGCATACATATAAACTTCCATGCAGACACACCTATAAATAGCTACTCGCGCATACATATAAACTTCCATGCAGACACACCTATAAACATTCGCACATACATATAAACTCGATGCGCGCGCATACACATCCATAAAACACTCGCGCATACATATAAACTTCCATGCAGACACACCTATAAATAGCTACTTGCGCATACATATAAACTTCCATGCAGACACACCTATAAATACTCGCGCATACATATAAACTTCCATGCAGACACACCTATAAATAGCTACTGGCGCATACATATAAACTTCCATGCAGACACACCTATAAACATTCGCACATACATATAAACTCGATGCGCGCGCATACACATCCATAAAACACTCGCGCATACATATAAACTTCCATGCAGACACACCTATAAATAGCTACTTGCGCATACATATAAACTTCCATGCAGACACACCTATAAATACTCGCGCATACATATAAACTTCCATGCAGACACACCTATAAATAGCTACTCGCGCATTCATATAAACTTCCATGCAGACACACCTATAAACATTCGCACATACAGGTCCTTTTCAAAAAATTAGCATATTGTGATAAAGTTCATTATTTTCTGTAATGTACTGATAAACATTAGACTTTCATATATTTTAGATTCATTACAACACAACTGAAGTAGTTCAAGCCTTTTATTGTTTTAATATTGATGATTTTGGCATACAGCTCATGAAAACCCAAAATTCCTATCTCAAAAAATTAGCATATTTCATCCGACCAATAAAAGAAAAGTGTTTTTAATACAAAACAAAAGTCAACCTTCAAATAATTATGTTCAGTTATGCACTCAATACTTGGTCGGGAATCCTTTTGCAGAAATGACTGCTTCAATGCGGCGTGGCATGGAGGCAATCAGCCTGTGGCACTGCTGAGGTGTTATGGAGGCCCAGGATGCTTCGATAGCGGCCTTAAGCTCATCCAGAGTGTTGGGTCTTGCGTCTCTCAACTTTCTCTTCACAATATCCCACAGATTCTCTATGGGGTTCAGGTCAGGAGAGTTGGCAGGCCAATTGAGCACAGTAATACCATGGTCAGTAAACCATTTACCAGTGGTTTTGGCACTGTGAGCAGGTGCCAGGTCGTGCTGAAAAATGAAATCTTCATCTCCATAAAGCTTTTCAGCAGATGGAAGCATGAAGTGCTCCAAAATCTCCTGATAGCTAGCTGCATTGACCCTGCCCTTGATAAAACACAGTGGACCAACACCAGCATCACTGACTGTGGGTACTTGACACTGGACTTCAGGTATTTTGGCATTTCCCTCTCCCCAGTCTTCCTCCAGACTCCGGCACCTTGATTTCCGAATGACATGCAAAATTTGCGTTCATCCGAAAAAAGTACTTTGGACCACTGAACAACAGTCCAGTGCTGCTTCTCTGTAGCCCAGGTCAGGCGCTTCTGCCGCTGTTTCTGGTTCAAAAGTGGCTTGACCTGGGGAATGCGGCACCTGTAGCCCATTTCCTGCACACGCCTGTACACGGTGCCTCTGGATGTTTCTACTCCAGACTCAGTCCACTGCTTCCGCAGGTCCCCCAAGGTCTGGAATCGGTCCTTCTCCACAATCTTCCTCAGGGTCCGGTCACCTCTTCTCGTTGTGCTGCGTTTTCTGCCACACTTTTTCCTTCCCACAGACTTCCCACTGAGGTGCCTTGATACAGCACTCTGGGAACAGCCTATTCGTTCAGAAATTTCTTTCTGTGTCTTACCCTCTTGCTTGAGGGTGTCAATGATGGCCTTCTGGACAGCAGTCAGGTCGGCAGTCTTACCCATGATTGCGGTTTTGAGTAATGAACCAGGCTGGGAGTTTTTAAAAGCCTCAGGAATCTTTTGCAGGTGTTTAGAGTTAATTAGTTGATTCAGATGATTAGGTTAATAGCTCGTTTAGAGAACCTTTTCATGATATGCTAATTTTTTGAGATAGGAATTTTGGGTTTTCATGAGCTGTATGCCAAAATCATCAATATTAAAACAATAAAAGGCTTGAACTACTTCAGTTGTGTTGTAATGAATCTAAAATATATGAAAGTCTAATGTTTATCAGTACATTACAGAAAATAATGAACTTTATCACAATATGCTAATTTTTTGAAAAGGACCTGTAAACTCGATGCGCGCGCATACACATCCATAAAACACTCGAGCATACAAATAAACTTCCATGCAGACACACCTATAAATACTCGCGCATACATATAAACTTCCATGCAGACACACCTATAAATAGCTACTCGCGCATACATATAAACTTCCATGCAGACACACCTATAAATAGCTACTCGCGCATACATATAAACGTCCATGCAGACACACCTATAAACATTCGCACATACATATAAACTCGATGCGCGCACATACACATCCATAAAACACTCGCGCATACATATAAACTTCCATGCAGACACACCTATAAATACTCGCGCATACATATAAACTTCCATGCAGACACACCTATAAATACTCGCGCATACATATAAACTTCCATGCAGACACACCTATAAACATTCGCACATACATATAAACTCGATGCGCTCGCATACACATCCATAAAACACTCGCGCATACATATAAACTTCCATGTAGACACACCTATAAATAGCTACTCGCGCATACATATAAACTTCCATGCAGACACACCTATAAATAGCTACTCGCGCATACATATAAACTTCCATGCAGACACACCTATAAATAGCTACTCGCGCATACATATAAACTTCCATGCAGACACACCTATAAACATTCGCATATACATATAAACTCGATGCGCGCGCATACACATCCATAAAACACTCGCGCATACATATAAACTTCCATGCAGACACACCTATAAACATTCGCAAATACATATAAACTCGATGCGCGCGCATACACATCCATAAAACACTCGCGCATACAAATAAACTTCCATGCAGACACACCTATAAATACTCGCGCATACATATAAACTTCCCTGCAGACACACCTATAAACATTCGCACATACATATAAACTCGATGCGCGCGCATACACATCCATAAAACACTCGCGCATACATATAAACTTCCATGCAGACACACATATAAATAGCTACTCGCGCATACATATAAACTTCCATGCAGACACACCTATAAATAGCTACTCGCGCATACATATAAACTTCCATGCAGACACACCTATAAATAGCTACTCGCACATTCGCACATACATATAAACTCGATGCGCGTGCATACACATCCATAAAACACTAGCGCATACAAATAAACTTCCATGCAGACACACCTATAAATACTCGCGCATACATATAAACTTCCATGCAGACACACCTATAAACATTCGCACACACATATAAACTCGATGCGCGCGCATACACATCCATAAAACACTGGAGCATACAAATAAACTTACATGCAGACACACCTATAAATACTCGCGCATACATATAAACTTCCATGCAGACACACCTATAAATAGCTACTCGCGCATACATATAAACTTCCATGCAGACACACCTATAAACATTCGCACATACATATAAACTCGATGCGCGCGCATACACATCCATAAAACACTCGCGCATACATATAAACTTCCATGCAGACACACCTATAAATAGCTACTCGCGCACACATATAAATTTCCATGCAGACACACCTATAAATAGCTACTCGCGCATACATATAAACTTCCATGCAGACACACCTATAAATAGCTACTCGCGCATACATATAAACTTCCATGCAGACACACCTATAAATAGCTACTCGCGCATACATATAAACTTCCATGCAGACACACCTATAAATAGCTACTCGCGCATACATATAAACTTCCATGCAGACACACCTATAAATACTGGCGCATACATATAAACTTCCATGCAGACACACCTATAATAGCTACTCGCGCATACATATAATCTTCCATGCAGACACACCTATAAATAGCTACTCGCGCATACATATAAACTTCCATGCAGACACACCTATAAACATTTGCACATACATATAAACTCGATGCGCGCGCATACACATCCATAAAACACTCACGCATACATATAAACTTCCATGCAGACACACCTATAAATAGCTACTCGCGCATACATATAAACTTCCATGCAGACACACCTATAAACATTTGCACATACATATAAACTCGATGCGCGACCATACACATCCATAAAACACTCTCGCATACAAATAAACTTCCATGCAGACACACCTATAAATACTCGCGCATACATATAAACTTCCATGCAGACACACCTATAAACATTCGCACATACATATAAACTCGATGCGCGCGCATACACATCCATAAAACACTCCCGCATACATATAAACTTCCATGCAGACACACCTATAAATAGCTACTGGCGCATACATATAAACTTCCATGCAGACACACCTATAAACATTCGCACATACATATAAACTCGATGCGCGCGCATACACATCCATAAAACACTCGCTACTCGCGCATACATATAAACTTCCATGCAGACACACCTATAAATAGCTACTCGCGCATACATATAAACTTCCATGCAAACACACCTATAAACATTCGCACATACATATAAACTCGATGCGCGCGCATACACATCCATAAAACACTCGCGCATACATATAAACTTCCATGCAGACACACCTATAAATAGCTACTCGCGCATACATATAAACTTCCATGCAGACACACCTATAAACATTCGCACATACATATAAACTCGATGCGCGCTCATACACATCCATAAAACACTCGCGCATACAAATAAACTTCCATGCAGACACACCTATAAATACTCGGGCATACATATAAACTTCCATGCAGACACACCTATAAACATTCGCACATACATATAAACTCGATGCGCGCGCATACACATCCATAAAACACTCGCTACTCGCGCATACATATAAACTTCCATGCAGACACACCTATAAATAGCTACTCGCGCATACATATAAACTTCCATGCAAACACACCTATAAACATTCGCACATACATATAAACTCGATGCGCGCGCATACACATCCATAAAACACTCGCGCATACATATAAACTTCCATGCAGACACACCTATAAACATTCGCACATACATATAAACTCGATGCGCGCGCATACACATCCATAAAACACTCGAGCATACAAATAAACTTCCATGCAGACACACCTATAAACATTCGCACATACATATAAACTCGATGCGCGCGCATACACATCCATAAAACACTCGAGCATACAAATAAACTTCCATGCAGACACACCTATAAACATTCGCACATACATATAAACTCGATGCGCGCGCATACACATCCATAAAACACTCGAGCATACAAATAAACTTCCATGCAGACACACCTATAAACATTCGCACATACATATAAACTCGATGCGCGCATACACATCCATAAAACACTCCCGCATACATATAAACTTCCATGCAGACACACCTATAAATAGCTACTGGCGCATACATATAAACTTCCATGCAGACACACCTATAAATAGCTACTGGCGCATACATATAAACTTCCATGCAGACACACCTATAAACATTCGCACATACATATAAACTCGATGCGCGCGCATACACATCCATAAAACACTCGAGCATACAAATAAACTTCCATGCAGACACACCTATAAATAGCTACTCGCGCATACATATAAACTTCCATGCAGACACACCTATAAATAGCTACTCGCGCATACATATAAACTTCCATGCAGACACACCTATAAATAGCTACTCGCGCATACATATAAACTTCCATGCAGACACACCTATAAATAGCTACTCGCGCATACATATAAACTTCCATGCAGACACACCTATAAATAGCTACTCGCGCATACATAAACACTCACGCATACATATAAACTTCCATGTAGACACACCTATAAATAGCTACTCGCGCATACATATAAACTTCCATGCAGACACACCTATAAATAGCTACTCGCACATTCGCACATACATATAAACTCGATGCGCGCGCATACACATCCATAAAACACTCGCGCATACATATAAACTTCCATGCAGACACACCTATAAATAGCTACTTGCGCATACATATAAACTTCCATGCAGACACACCTATAAATAGCTACTCGCGCATACATATAAACTTCCATGCAGACACACCTATAAATAGCTACTCGCGCATACATATAAACTTCCATGCAGACACACCTATAAACATTCGCACATACATATAAATTCGATGCGCGCGCATACACATCCATAAAACACTCCCGCATACATATAAACTTCCATGCAGACACACCTATAAATAGCTAATCGCGCATACATATAAACTTCCATGCAGACACACCTATAAACATTCGCACATACATATAAACTCGATGCGCGCGCATACACATCCATAAAACACTCTCGCATACATATAAACTTCCATGCAGACACACCTATAAATAGCTACTCGCACATACATATAAACTTCCATGCAGACACACCTATAAATAGCTACTCGCGCATACATATAAACTTCCATGCAGACACACCTATAAATAGCTACTCGCGCATACATATAAACTTCCATGCAGACACACCTATAAATAGCTACTCGCGCATACATATAAACTTCCATGCAGACACACCTATAAATAGCTACTCGCGCATACATATAAACTTCCATGCAGACACACCTATAAACATTCGCACCTACATATAAACTCGATGCGCGCGCATACACATCCATAAAACACTCGCGCATACATATAAACTTCCATGCAGACACACCTATAAATAGCTACTCGCGCATACATATAAACTTCCATGCAGACACACCTATAAATAGCTACTCGCGCATACATATAAACTTCCATGCAGACACACCTATAAACATTCGCACATACATATAAACTCGATGCGCGCGCATACACATCCATAAAACACTCCCGCATACATATAAACTTCCATGCAGACACACCTATAAATAGCTACTCGCGCATACATATAAACTTCCATGCAGACACACCTATAAACATTCGCACATACATATAAACTCGATGCGCGCGCATACACATCCATAAAACAATCGCGCATACAAATAAACTTCCATGCAGACAAACCTATAAATACTACGCATACATATAAACTTCCATTCAGACACACCTATAAACATTCGCACATACATATAAACTCGATGCGCGCGCATACACATCCATAAAACACTCGCGCATACATATAAACTTCCATGCAGACACACCTATAAATAGCTACTCGCGCATACATATAAACTTCCATGCAGACACACCTATAAATAGCTACTCGCGCATACATATAAACTTCCATGCAGACACACCTATAAATAGCTACTCGCGCATACATATAAACTTCCATGCAGACACGCCTATAAATAGCTACTCGCGCATACATATAAACTTCCATGCAGACACACCTATAAATAGCTACTCGCGCATACATATAAACTTCCATGCAGACACACCTATAAACATTCGCACATACATATAAACTCGATGCGCGCGCATACACATCCATAAAACACTCGCGCATACATATAAACTTCCATGCAGACACACCTATAAATAGCTACTCGCGCATACATATAAACTTCCATGCAGACACACCTATAAACATTCGCACATACATATAAACTCGATGCGCGCGCATACACATCCATAAAACACTCGCGCATACATATAAACTTCCATGCAGACACACCTATAAATAGCTACTTGCGCATACATATAAACTTCCATGCAGACACACCTATAAATACTCGCGCATACATATAAACTTCCATGCAGACACACCTATAAATAGCTACTGGCGCATACATATAAACTTCCATGCAGACACACCTATAAACATTCGCACATACATATAAACTCGATGCGCGCGCATACACATCCATAAAACACTCGCGCATACATATAAACTTCCATGCAGACACACCTATAAATAGCTACTTGCGCATACATATAAACTTCCATGCAGACACACCTAGAAATACTCGCGCATACATATAAACTTCCATGCAGACACACCTATAAATAGCTACTCGCGCATTCATATAAACTTCCATGCAGACACACCTATAAACATTCGCACATACAGGTCCTTTTCAAAAAATTAGCATATTGTGATAAAGTTCATTATTTTCTGTAATGTACTGATAAACATTAGACTTTCATATATTTTAGATTCATTACAACACAACTGAAGTAGTTCAAGCCTTTTATTGTTTTAATATTGATGATTTTGGCATACAGCTCATGAAAACCCAAAATTCCTATCTCAAAAAATTAGCATATTTCATCCGACCAATAAAAGAAAAGTGTTTTTAATACAAAACAAAAGTCAACCTTCAAATAATTATGTTCAGTTATGCACTCAATACTTGGTCGGGAATCCTTTTGCAGAAATGACTGCTTCAATGCGGCGTGGCATGGAGGCAATCAGCCTGTGGCACTGCTGAGGTGTTATGGAGGCCCAGGATGCTTCGATAGCGGCCTTAAGCTCATCCAGAGTGTTGGGTCTTGCGTCTCTCAACTTTCTCTTCACAATATCCCACAGATTCTCTATGGGGTTCAGGTCAGGAGAGTTGGCAGGCCAATTGAGCACAGTAATACCATGGTCAGTAAACCATTTACCAGTGGTTTTGGCACTGTGAGCAGGTGCCAGGTCGTGCTGAAAAATGAAATCTTCATCTCCATAAAGCTTTTCAGCAGATGGAAGCATGAAGTGCTCCAAAATCTCCTGATAGCTAGCTGCATTGACCCTGCCCTTGATAAAACACAGTGGACCAACACCAGCATCACTGACTGTGGGTACTTGACACTGGACTTCAGGTATTTTGGCATTTCCCTCTCCCCAGTCTTCCTCCAGACTCCGGCACCTTGATTTCCGAATGACATGCAAAATTTGCGTTCATCCGAAAAAAGTACTTTGGACCACTGAACAACAGTCCAGTGCTGCTTCTCTGTAGCCCAGGTCAGGCGCTTCTGCCGCTGTTTCTGGTTCAAAAGTGGCTTGACCTGGGGAATGCGGCACCTGTAGCCCATTTCCTGCACACGCCTGTACACGGTGCCTCTGGATGTTTCTACTCCAGACTCAGTCCACTGCTTCCGCAGGTCCCCCAAGGTCTGGAATCGGTCCTTCTCCACAATCTTCCTCAGGGTCCGGTCACCTCTTCTCGTTGTGCTGCGTTTTCTGCCACACTTTTTCCTTCCCACAGACTTCCCACTGAGGTGCCTTGATACAGCACTCTGGGAACAGCCTATTCGTTCAGAAATTTCTTTCTGTGTCTTACCCTCTTGCTTGAGGGTGTCAATGATGGCCTTCTGGACAGCAGTCAGGTCGGCAGTCTTACCCATGATTGCGGTTTTGAGTAATGAACCAGGCTGGGAGTTTTTAAAAGCCTCAGGAATCTTTTGCAGGTGTTTAGAGTTAATTAGTTGATTCAGATGATTAGGTTAATAGCTCGTTTAGAGAACCTTTTCATGATATGCTAATTTTTTGAGATAGGAATTTTGGGTTTTCATGAGCTGTATGCCAAAATCATCAATATTAAAACAATAAAAGGCTTGAACTACTTCAGTTGTGTTGTAATGAATCTAAAATATATGAAAGTCTAATGTTTATCAGTACATTACAGAAAATAATGAACTTTATCACAATATGCTAATTTTTTGAAAAGGACCTGTAAACTCGATGCGCGCGCATACACATCCATAAAACACTCGAGCATACAAATAAACTTCCATGCAGACACACCTATAAATACTCGCGCATACATATAAACTTCCATGCAGACACACCTATAAATAGCTACTCGCGCATACATATAAACTTCCATGCAGACACACCTATAAATAGCTACTCGCGCATACATATAAACTTCCATGCAGACACACCTATAAACATTCGCACATACATATAAACTCGATGCGCGCACATACACATCCATAAAACACTCGCGCATACATATAAACTTCCATGCAGACACACCTATAAATACTCGCGCATACATATAAACTTCCATGCAGACACACCTATAAATACTCGCGCATACATATAAACTTCCATGCAGACACACCTATAAATAGCTACTCGCGCATACATATAAACTTCCATGCAGACACACCTATAAACATTCGCACATACATATAAACTCGATGCGCTCGCATACACATCCATAAAACACTCGCGCATACATATAAACTTCCATGTAGACACACCTATAAATAGCTACTCGCGCATACATATAAACTTCCATGCAGACACACCTATAAATAGCTACTCGCGCATACATATAAACTTCCATGCAGACACACCTATAAATAGCTACTCGCGCATACATATAAACTTCCATGCAGACACACCTATAAACATTCGCATATACATATAAACTCGATGCGCGCGCATACACATCCATAAAACACTCGCGCATACATATAAACTTCCATGCAGACACACCTATAAACATTCGCAAATACATATAAACTCGATGCGCGCGCATACACATCCATAAAACACTCGCGCATACAAATAAACTTCCATGCAGACACACCTATAAATACTCGCGCATACATATAAACTTCCCTGCAGACACACCTATAAACATTCGCACATACATATAAACTCGATGCGCGCGCATACACATCCATAAAACACTCGCGCATACATATAAACTTCCATGCAGACACACCTATAAATAGCTACTCGCGCATACATATAAACTTCCATGCAGACACACCTATAAATAGCTACTCGCGCATACATATAAACTTCCATGCAGACACACCTATAAATAGCTACTCGCACATTCGCACATACATATAAACTCGATGCGCGTGCATACACATCCATAAAACACTAGCGCATACAAATAAACTTCCATGCAGACACACCTATAAATACTCGCGCATACATATAAACTTCCATGCAGACACACCTATAAACATTCGCACACACATATAAACTCGATGCGCGCGCATACACATCCATAAAACACTGGAGCATACAAATAAACTTACATGCAGACACACCTATAAATACTCGCGCATACATATAAACTTCCATGCAGACACACCTATAAATAGCTACTCGCGCATACATATAAACTTCCATGCAGACACACCTATAAACATTCGCACATACATATAAACTCGATGCGCGCGCATACACATCCATAAAACACTCGCGCATACATATAAACTTCCATGCAGACACACCTATAAACATTCGCACATACATATAAACTCGATGCGCGCGCATACACATCCATAAAACACTCGCGCATACAAATAAACTTCCATGCAGACACACCTATAAATACTCGCGCATACATATAAACTTCCATGCAGACACACCTATAAACATTCGCACATACATATAAACTCGATGCGCGCGCATACACATCCATAAAACACTCGCGCATACAAATAAACTTCCATGCAGACACACCTATAAATACTCGCGCATACATATAAACTTCCATGCAGACACACCTATAAATAGCTACTCGCACATTCGCACATACATATAAACTCGATGCGCGCGCATACACATCCATAAAACACTCGCGCATACAAATAAACTTCCATGCAGACACACCTATAAACATTCGCACATACATATAAACTCGATGCGCGCGCATACACATCCGTAAAACACTCGCGCATACATATAAACTTCCATGCAGACACACCTATAAATAGCTACTCGCGCATACATATAAACGTCCATGCAGACACACCTATAAACATTCGCACATACATATAAACTCGATGCGCGCGCATACACATCCATAAAACACTCGCGCATACATATAAACTTCCATGCAGACACACCTATAAATAGCTACTCGCGCATACATATAAACTTCCATGCAGACAGACCTATAAACATTCACACATACATATAAACTCGATGCGCGCGCATACACATCCATAAAACACTCGCGCATACAAATAAACTTCCATGCAGACACACCTATAAATACTCGCGCATACAAATAAACTTCCATGCAGACACACCTATAAACATTCGCACATACATATAAACTCGATGCGCACGCATACACATCCATAAAACACTCGCGCATACAAATAAACTTCCATGCAGACACACCTATAAATACTCACGCATACATATAAACTTCCATGCAGACACACCTATAAACATTCGCACATACATATAAACTCGATGCGCACGCATACACATCCATAAAACACTCTCGCATACAAATAAACTTCCATGCAGACACACCTATAAACATTCGCACATACATACAAACTCGATGCGCGTGCATACACATCCATAAAACAGTCGCGCATACAAATAAACTTCCATGCAGACACACCTATAAACACTCGCGCATACAAATAAACTTCCATGCAGACACAACTATAAATACTCATACATATAAACTTCCATGCAGACACACCTATAAACATTCGCACATACATATAAACTCGATGCGCGCGCATACACATCCATAAAACACTCGCGCATACATATAAACTTCCATGCAGACACACCTATAAATAGCTACTCGCGCATACATATAAACTTCCATGCAGACACACCTATAAATAGCTACTCGCGCATACATATAAACTTCCATGCACAACACACCTATAAATAGCTACTCGCGCATACATATAAACTTCCATGCACAACACACCTATAAATAGCTACTCGCGCATACATATAAACTTCCATGCAGACACACCTATAAATAGCTACTCGCGCATACATATAAACTTCCATGCAGACACACCTATAAACATTCGCACATACATATAAACTCGATGTGCGCGCATACACATCCATAAAACACTCGCGCATACAAATAAACTTCCATGCAGACACACCTATAAACACTCGCGCATACAAATAAACTTCCATGCAGACACACCTATAAACACTCGCGCATACAAATAAACTTCCATGCAGACACACCTATAAATACTCGCGCATACATATAAACTTCCATGCAGACACACCTATAAATAGCTACTCGCACATACATATAAACTTCCATGCAGACACACCTATAAATAGCTACTCGCACATTCGCACATACATATAAACTCGATGCGCGCGCATACACATCCATAAAACACTCGCGCATACATATAAACTTCCATGCAGACACAACTATAAACATTCGCACATACATATAAACTCGTTGCGCGCGCATACACATCCATAAAACACTCGCGCATACATATAAACTTCCATGCAGACACACCTATAAACATTCGCACATACATATAAACTCGATGCACGCGCATACACATCCATAAAACACTCGCGCATACAAATAAACTTCCATGCAGACACACCTATAAACATTCGCACATACATATAAACTCGATGCACGCGCATACACATCCATAAAACACTCGCGCATACAAATAAACTTCCATGCAGACACACCTATAAATAGCTACTCGCGCATACATATAAACTTCCATGCAGACACACCTATAAATAGCTACTCGCGCATACATATAAACTTCCATGCAGACACACCTATAAATAGCTACTCGCGCATACATATAAACTCGATGCGCGCGCATACACATCCATAAAACACTCGCGCATACATATAAACTTCCATGCAGACACACCTATAAACATTCGCACATACATATAAACTCGATGCGCGCGCATACACATCCATAAAACACTCGTGCATACATATAAACTTCCATGCAGACACACCTATAAATAGCTACTCGCGCATACATATAAACTTCCATGCAGACACACCTATAAACATTAGCAAATACATATAAACTCGATGCGCGCGCATACACATCCATAAAACACTCCCGCATACATATAAACTTCCATGCAGACACACCTATAAATAGCTACTCCCGCATACATATAAACTTCCATGCAGACACACCTATAAACATTCGCACATACATATAAACTCGATGCGCGCGCATACACATCCATAAAACACTCGCGCATACATATAAACTTCCATGCAGACACACCAATAAATAGCTACTCGCACATTCGCACATACATATAAACTCGATGCGCGCGCATACACATCCATAAAACACTCGCGCATACAAATAAACTTCCATGCAGACACACCTATAAATACTCGCGCATACATATAAACTTCCATGCAGACACACCTATAAATAGCTACTCGCGCATACATATAAACTTCCATGCAGACACACCTATAAACATTCGCACATACATATAAACTCGATGCGCGCGCATACACATCCATAAAACACTCCCGCATACATATAAACTTCCATGCAGACACACCTATAAATAGCTACTCGCGCATACATATAAACTTCCATGCAGACACACCTATAAACATTCGCACATACATATAAACTCGATGTGCGCGCATACACATCCATAAAACACTTGCGCATACAAATAAACTTCCATGCAGACACACCTATAAACACTCGCGCATACAAATAAACTTCCATGCAGACACACCTATAAA
Organism: Barbus barbus; assembly: GCF_936440315.1. Taxonomy (NCBI): domain Eukaryota; kingdom Metazoa; phylum Chordata; class Actinopteri; order Cypriniformes; family Cyprinidae; genus Barbus; species Barbus barbus. Next base: position 165,065 of record NW_027636822.1, on the reverse strand, counting down.
TACTCGCGCATACATATAAACTTCCATGCAGACACACCTATAAACATTCGCACATACATATAAACTCGATGCGCGCGCATACATATCCATAAAACACTCCCGCATACATATAAACTTCCATGCAGACACACCTATAAATAGCTACTCGCGCATACATATAAACTTCCATGCAGACACACCTATAAACATTCGCACATACATATAAACTCGATGCGCGCGCATAAACATCCATAAAACACTCGCGCATACAAATAAACTTCCATGCAGACACGCCTATAAATACTCGCGCATACATATAAACTTCCATGCAGACACACCTATAAATAGCTACTCGCGCATACATATAAACTTCCATGCAGACACACCTATAAACATTCGCACATACATATAAACTCGATGCGCGCGCATACACATCCATAAAACACTCGCGCATACAAATAAACTTCCATGCAGACACGCCTATAAATACTCGCGCATACATATAAACTTCCATGCAGACACACCTATAAATAGCTACTCGCGCATACATATAAACTTCCATGCAGACACACCTATAAACATTCGCACATACATATAAACTCGATGCGCGCGCATACACATCCGTAAAACACTCGCGCATACAAATAAACTTCCATGCAGACACACCTATAAATACTCGCGCATACATATAAACTTCCATGCAGACACACCTATAAATACTCGCGCATACATATAAACTTCCATGCAGACACACCTATAAATAGCTACTCGCGCATACATATAAACTTCCATGCAGACACACCTATAAACATTCGCACATACATATAAACTCGATGTGCGCGCATACACATCCATAAAACACTCGCGCATACATATAAACTTCCATGCAGACACACCTATAAATAGCTACTCGCGCATACATATAAACTTCCATGCAGACACACCTATAAATAGCTACTCGCGCATACATATAAACTTCCATGCACAACACACCTATAAATAGCTACTCGCGCATACATATAAACTTCCATGCACAACACACCTATAAATAGCTACTCGCGCATACATATAAACTTCCATGCAGACACACCTATAAATAGCTACTCGCGCATACATATAAACTTCCATGCAGACACACCTATAAACATTCGCACATACATATAAACTCGATGTGCGCGCATACACATCCATAAAACACTCGCGCATACAAATAAACTTCCATGCAGACACACCTATAAACACTCGCGCATACAAATAAACTTCCATGCAGACACACCTATAAACACTCGCGCATACAAATAAACTTCCATGCAGACACACCTATAAATACTCGCGCATACATATAAACTTCCATGCAGACACACCTATAAATAGCTACTCGCACATACATATAAACTTCCATGCAGACACACCTATAAATAGCTACTCGCACATTCGCACATACATATAAACTCGATGCGCGCGCATACACATCCATAAAACACTCGCGCATACATATAAACTTCCATGCAGACACAACTATAAACATTCGCACATACATATAAACTCGTTGCGCGCGCATACACATCCATAAAACACTCGCGCATACATATAAACTTCCATGCAGACACACCTATAAACATTCGCACATACATATAAACTCGATGCACGCGCATACACATCCATAAAACACTCACGCATACAAATAAACTTCCATGCAGACACACCTATAAACATTCGCACATACATATAAACTCGATGCACGCGCATACACATCCATAAAACACTCGCGCATACAAATAAACTTCCATGCAGACACACCTATAAATAGCTACTCGCGCATACATATAAACTTCCATGCAGACACACCTATAAATAGCTACTCGCGCATACATATAAACTTCCATGCAGACACACCTATAAATAGCTACTCGCGCATACATATAAACTCGATGCGCGCGCATACACATCCATAAAACACTCGCGCATACATATAAACTTCCATGCAGACACACCTATAAACATTCGCACATACATATAAACTCGATGCGCGCGCATACACATCCATAAAACACTCGTGCATACATATAAACTTCCATGCAGACACACCTATAAATAGCTACTCGCGCATACATATAAACTTCCATGCAGACACACCTATAAACATTAGCAAATACATATAAACTCGATGCGCGCGCATACACATCCATAAAACACTCCCGCATACATATAAACTTCCATGCAGACACACCTATAAATAGCTACTCCCTCATACATATAAACTTCCATGCAGACACACCTATAAACATTCGCACATACATATAAACTCGATGCGCGCGCATACACATCCATAAAACACTCGCGCATACATATAAACTTCCATGCAGACACACCTATAAATAGCTACTCGCACATTCGCACATACATATAAACTCGATGCGCGCGCATACACATCCATAAAACACTCGCGCATACATATAAACTTCCATGCAGACACACCTATAAATAGCTACTCGCGCATACATATAAACTTCCATGCAGACACACCTATAAACATTAGCAAATACATATAAACTCGATGCGCGCGCATACACATCCATAAAACACTCGCGCATACATATAAACTTCCATGCAGACACACCTTTAAATAGCTACTCGCGCATACATATAAACTTCCATGCAGACACACCTATAAACATTCGCACATACATATAAACTCGATGCGCGCGCATACACATCCATAAAACACTCGCGCATACATATAAACTTCCATGCAGACACACCTATAAATAGCTACTCGCGCATACATATAAACTTCCATGCAGACACACCTATAAATAGCTACTCGCGCATACATATAAACTTCCATGCAGACACACCTATAAACATTCGCACATACATATAAACTCGATGCGCGCGCATACACATCCATAAAACACTCGCGCATACATATAAACTTCCATGCAGACACACCTATAAATAGCTACTCGCGCATACATATAAACTTCCATGCAGACACACCTATAAACATTCGCACATACATATAAACTCGATGCGCGCGCATACACATCCATAAAACACTCCCGCTTACATATAAACTTCCATGCAGACACACCTATAAATAGCTAGTCGCGCATACATATAAACTTCCATGCAGACACACCTATAAACATTCACACATACATATAAACTCGATGCACGCGCATACACATACATAAAACACTCGCGCATAAAAATTAACTTCCATGCAGACACACCTATAAATACTCGCGCATACATATAAACTTCCATGCAGACACACCTATAAACACTCGCGCATACAAATAAACTTCCATGCAGACACACCTATAAATACTCGCGCATACATATAAACTTCCATGCAGACACACCTATAAACATTCGCACATACATATAAACTCGATGTGCGCGCATACACATCCATAAAACACTCGCGCATACATATAAACTTCCATGCAGACACACCTATAAATAGCTACTCGCGCATACATATAAACTTCCATGCAGACACACCTATAAATAGCTACTCGCGCATACATATAAACTCGATGCGCGCGCATACACATCCATAAAACACTCGCGCATACATATAAACTTCCATGCAGACACACCTATAAACATTCGCACATACATATAAACTCGATGCGCGCGCATACACATCCATAAAACACTCGTGCATACATATAAACTTCCATGCAGACACACCTATAAATAGCTACTCGCGCATACATATAAACTTCCATGCAGACACACCTATAAACATTAGCAAATACATATAAACTCGATGCGCGCGCATACACATCCATAAAACACTCCCGCATACATATAAACTTCCATGCAGACACACCTATAAATAGCTACTCCCTCATACATATAAACTTCCATGCAGACACACCTATAAACATTCGCACATACATATAAACTCGATGCGCGCGCATACACATCCATAAAACACTCGCGCATACATATAAACTTCCATGCAGACACACCTATAAATAGCTACTCGCACATTCGCACATACATATAAACTCGATGCGCGCGCATACACATCCATAAAACACTCGCGCATACATATAAACTTCCATGCAGACACACCTATAAATAGCTACTCGCGCATACATATAAACTTCCATGCAGACACACCTATAAACATTAGCAAATACATATAAACTCGATGCGCGCGCATACACATCCATAAAACACTCGCGCATACATATAAACTTCCATGCAGACACACCTTTAAATAGCTACTCGCGCATACATATAAACTTCCATGCAGACACACCTATAAACATTCGCACATACATATAAACTCGATGCGCGCGCATACACATCCATAAAACACTCGCGCATACATATAAACTTCCATGCAGACACACCTATAAATAGCTACTCGCGCATACATATAAACTTCCATGCAGACACACCTATAAATAGCTACTCGCGCATACATATAAACTTCCATGCAGACACACCTATAAACATTCGCACATACATATAAACTCGATGCGCGCGCATACACATCCATAAAACACTCGCGCATACATATAAACTTCCATGCAGACACACCTATAAATAGCTACTCGCGCATACATATAAACTTCCATGCAGACACACCTATAAACATTCGCACATACATATAAACTCGATGCGCGCGCATACACATCCATAAAACACTCCCGCTTACATATAAACTTCCATGCAGACACACCTATAAATAGCTAGTCGCGCATACATATAAACTTCCATGCAGACACACCTATAAACATTCACACATACATATAAACTCGATGCACGCGCATACACATACATAAAACACTCGCGCATAAAAATTAACTTCCATGCAGACACACCTATAAATACTCGCGCATACATATAAACTTCCATGCAGACACACCTATAAACACTCGCGCATACAAATAAACTTCCATGCAGACACACCTATAAATACTCGCGCATACATATAAACTTCCATGCAGACACACCTATAAACATTCGCACATACATATAAACTCGATGTGCGCGCATACACATCCATAAAACACTCGCGCATACATATAAACTTCCATGCAGACACACCTATAAATAGCTACTCGCGCATACATATAAACTTCCATGCAGACACACCTATAAATAGCTACTCGGACATTCGCACATACATATAAACTCGATGCACGCGCATACACATCCATAAAACACTCCCGCATACAAATTAACTTCCATGCAGACACACCTATAAATACTCGCGCATACATATAAACTTCCATGCAGACACACCTATAAACACTCGCGCATACAAATAAACTTCCATGCAGACACACCTATAAATACTCGCGCATACATATAAACTCGATGTGCGCGCATACACATCCATAAAACACTCGCGCATACAAATAAACTTCCATGCAGACACACCTATAAATAGCTACTCGCGCATACATATAAACTTCCATGCAGACACACCTATAAATAGCTACTCGCGCATACATATAAACTTCCATGCAGACACACCTATAAATAGCTACTCGCGCATACATATAAACTCGATGCGCGCGCATACACATTCATAAAACACTCGCGCATACATATAAACTTCCATGCAGACACACCTATAAACATTCGCACATACATATAAACTCGATGCGCGCGCATACACATCCATAAAACACTCGTGCATACATATAAACTTCCATGCAGACACACCTATAAATAGCTACTCGCGCATACATATAAACTTCCATGCAGACACACCTATAAACATTAGCAAATACATATAAACTCGATGCGCGCGCATACACATCCATAAAACACTCCCGCATACATATAAACTTCCATGCAGACACACCTATAAATAGCTACTCCCGCATACATATAAACTTCCATGCAGACACACCTATAAACATTCGCACATACATATAAACTCGATGCGCGCGCATAGACATCCATAAAACACTCGCGCATACATATAAACTTCCATGCAGACACACCTATAAATAGCTACTCGCACATTCGCACATACATATAAACTCGATGCGCGCGCATACACATCCATAAAACACTCGCGCATACATATAAACTTCCATGCAGACACACCTATAAATAGCTACTCGCGCATACATATAAACTTCCATGCAGACACACCTATAAATAGCTACTCGCGCATACATATAAACTTCCATGCAGACACACCTATAAACATTCGCACATACATATAAACTCGATGCGCGCGCATACACATCCATAAAACACTCGCTCATACAAATAAACTTCCATGCAGACACACCTATAAATACTCGCGCATACATATAAACTTCCATGCAGACACACCTATAAACATTCGCACATACATATAAACTCGATGCGCGCGCATACACATCCATAAAACACTCGCGCATACATATAAACTTCCATGCAGACACACCTATAAATAGCTACTCGCGCATACATATAAACTTCCATGCAGACACACCTATAAATAGCTACTCGCGCATACATATAAACTTCCATGCAGACACACCTATAAATAGCTACTCGCGCATACATATAAACTTCCATGCAGACACACCTATAAACACTCGCGCATACAAATAAACTTCCATGCAGACACACCTATAAATACTCGCGCATACATATAAACTTCCATGCAGACACACCTATAAACATTCGCACATACATATAAACTCGATGTGCGCGCATACACATCCATAAAACACTCGCGCATACATATAAACTTCCATGCAGACACACCTATAAATAGCTACTCGCGCATACATATAAACTTCCATGCAGACACACCTATAAATAGCTACTCGGACATTCGCACATACATATAAACTCGATGCACGCGCATACACATCCATAAAACACTCCCGCATACAAATTAACTTCCATGCAGACACACCTATAAATAGCTACTCGCGCATACATATAAACTTCCATGCAGACACACCTATAAATAGCTACTCGCGCATACATATAAACTTCCATGCAGACACACCTATAAATAGCTACTCGCGCATACATATAAACTTCCATGCAGACACACCTATAAATAGCTACTCGCGCATACATATAAACTTCCATGCAGACACAACTATAAACATTCGCACATACATATAAACTCGATGCGCGCGCATACACATCCATAAAACACTCCCGCATACATATAAACTTCCATGCAGACACACCTATAAACATTCGCACATACATATAAACTCGATGCGCGCGCATACACATCCATAAAAGACTCGCGCATACATATAAACTTCCATGCAGACACACCTATAAATAGCTACTCGCGCATACATATAAACTTCCATGCAGACACACCTATAAATAGCTACTCGCACATTCGCACATACATATAAACTCGATGCACGCGCATACACATCCATAAAACACTCGCGCATACAAATAAACTTCCATGCAGACACACCTATAAATACTCGCGCATACATATAAACTTCCATGCAGACACACCTATAAATAGCTACTCGCGCATACATATAAACTTCCATGCAGACACACCTATAAATAGCTACTCGCACATTCGCACATACATATAAACTCGATGCGCGCGCATACACATCCATAAAACACTCGCGCATACATATAATCTTCCATGCAGACACACCTATAAATACTCGCGCATACATATAAACTTCCATGCAGACACACCTATAAACATTCGCACATACATATAAACTTGATGCGCGCGCATACACATCCATAAAACACTCGCGCATACAAATAAACTTCCATGCAGACACACCTATAAACACTCGCGCATACAAATAAACTTCCATGCAGACACACCTATAAATACTCGCGCATACATATAAACTTCCATGCAGACACACCTATAAACATTCGCACATACATATAAACTCGATGCGCGCGCATACACATCCATAAAACACTCGCTCATACATATAAACTTCCATGCAGACACACCTATAAATAGCTACTCGCGCATACATATAAACTTCCATGCAGACACACCTATAAATAGCTACTCGCGCATACATATAAACTTCCATGCAGACACACCTATAAATACTCGCGCATACATATAAACTTCCATGCAGACACACCTATAAACATTCGCACATACATATAAACTCGATGCGCGCGCATACACATCCATAAAAGACTCGCGCATACATATAAACTTCCATGCAGACACACCTATAAATAGCTACTCGCGCATACATATAAACTTCCATGCAGACACACCTATAAATAGCTACTCGCACATTCGCACATACATAAACTCGATGCGCGCGCATACACATCCATAAAACACTCGCGCATACAAATAAACTTCCATGCAGACACACCTATAAATACTCGCGCATACATATAAACTTCTGTCTACATGGCATCACTAGGTTCTGTCATTCAGAAACATGGCTTTTCATATCACTGCTATGCTGATGACACTCAACTCTACCTCTCATTCCATCCTGATGATCCGACGATAGCTGCTCGCATCTCAGCGTGTCTATCAGACATTTCTTGCTGGATGATGGACCATCACCTTCAACTCAACCTAGCTAAGACAGAACTGCTTGTAATTTCAGCTAACCCATCGCTTCATCACAATCTCAGCTTCCAGTTAGGCTCATCTACCATAACTCCTTCAAAAACAGCCAGAAACCTTGGAGTTGTGATTGATGATAAGCTGAATTTCTCAGACCACATTGTTAAAACTGCCCGGTCCTGCAGATTTGCATTATATAATATTAAGAAGATCAGGCCCTTTCTCTCGGAACATGCAACGCAACTCCTTGTTCAGGCTCTTGTTCTGTCCAGACTTGACTATTGCAATGCTCTCTTGGCAGGTCTTCCAGCCAATTCTATTAAACCTCTACAATTAATCCAAAATGCCGCTGCAAGATTAATCTTTAATGAGCCGAAAAGAACGAACGTCACGCCTCTGTTCATCAATTTGCACTGGCTACCAATAGCTGCTCGCATTAAATTCAAGGCATTAATGTTTGCCTACAGAACCACCACTGGCTCTGCACCCCTTTACCTAAATTCTTTACTTCAGACTTATGTGCCCTCTAGAAGCTTGCGTTCTTCAAGTGAACAACAAATTATTGTACCATCCCAAAAACACAGAAAAACACTTTCAAGGACTTTTTCATTAACTGTTCCCATCTGGTGGAATGACCTGCCCAACTCGATCCGAGCAGCCGAATCCTTACCCATCTTCAAGAAACGGCTAAAAACTCATCTGTTCCATCTTTACTTGACCCTCTAACTCTAGCACTATCTATTCTAATTGTATTTTATCTATGTCTTTTTATTAAAAAATAACAATAATAATAATAATTATCTGTACTGCGTTAGGCTAACCAAGACTTGTAATAGCACTTGCACGTTGTTGCTCTTTTGTTGGTTTTGATTGCTTCTTATGTCCTCATTTGTAAGTCGCATTGGATAAAAGCGTCTGCTAAATGACTAAATAAATAAATAAATAAAATATAAACTTCCATGCAGACACACCTATAAATAGCTACTCGCGCATACATATAAACTTCCATGCAGACACACCTATAAATAGCTACTCGCACATTCGCACATACATATAAACTCGATGCGCGCGCATACACATCCATAAAACACTCGCGCATACAAATAAACTTCCATGCAGACACACCTATAAATACTCGCGCATACATATAAACTTCCATGCAGACACACCTATAAACATTCGCACATACATATAAACTTGATGCGCGCGCATACACATCCATAAAACACTCGCGCATACAAATAAACTTCCATGCAGACACACCTATAAACACTCGCGCATACAAATAAACTTCCATGCAGACACACCTATAAATACTCGCGCATACATATAAACTTCCATGCAGACACACCTATAAACATTCGCACATACATATAAACTCGATGCGCGCGCATACACATCCATAAAACACTAGCTCATACATATAAACTTCCATGCAGACACACCTATAAATAGCTACTCGCGCATACATATAAACTTCCATGCAGACACACCTATAAATAGCTACTCGCGCATACATATAAACTTCCATGCAGACACACCTATAATCATTCGCACATACATATAAACTCGATGCGCGCGCATACACATCCATAAAACACTCGCGCATACAAATAAACTTCCATGCAGACACACCTATAAACACTCGCGCATACAAATAAACTTCCATGCAGACACACCTATAAACATTCGCACATACATATAAACTTCCATGCAGACACACCTATAAATAGCTACTCGCACATACATATAAACTTCCATGCAGACACACCTATAAATACTCGTGCATACATATAAACTTCCATGCAGACACACCTATAAATAGCTACTCGCGCATACTTATAAACTTCCATGCAGACACACCTATAAATAGCTACTCGTGCATACATATAAACTTCCATGCAGACACACCTATAAACATTCGCACATACATATAAACTCGATGCGCGCATACACATCCATAAAACACTCGCGCATACAAATAAACTTCCATGCAGACACACCTATAAATACTCGCGCATACATATAAACTTCCATGCAGACACACCTATAAACATTCGCACATACATATAAACTCGATGCGCGCGCATACACATCCATAAAACACTCGCGCATACATATAAACTTCCATGCAGACACACCTATAAATACTCGCGCATACATATAAACTTCCATGCAGACACACCTATAAATAGCTACTCGCGCATACATATAAATTTCCATGCACACACCTATAAATATTCGCACATACATATAAACTCAATGCGCGCGCATACACATCCATAAAACACTCGCGCATACATATAAACTTCCATGCAGACACACCTATAAATAGCTACTCGCGCATACATATAAACTTCCATGCAGACACACCTATAAACATTCGCACATACATATAAACTCGATGCGCGCGCATACACATCCATAAAACACTCGCGCATACAAATAAACTTCCATGCAGACACACGTATAAATACTCGCGCATACATATAAACTTCCATGCAGACACACCTATAAACATTTGCACATACATATAAACTCGATGCGCGTGCATACACATCCATAAAACACTCGCGCATACATATAAACTTCCATGCAGACACACCTATAAATAGCTACTCGCGCATACATATAAACTTCCATGCAGACACACCTATAAACATTCGCACATACATATAAACTCGATGCGCGCGCATACACATCCATAAAACACTCGCGCATACATATAAACTTCCATGCAGACACACCTATAAATAGCTACTCGCTCATACATATAAACTTCCATGCAGACACACCTATAAATAGCTACTTGCACATTCGCACATACATATAAACTCGATGCGCGCGCATACACATCCATAAAACACTCGCACATACAAATAAACTTCCATGCAGACACACCTATAAATACTCGCGCATACATATAAACTTCCATGCAGACACACCTATAAATAGCTACTCGCGCATACATATAAACTTCCATGCAGACACACCTATAAATAGCTACTCGCGCATACATATAAACTTCCATGCAGACACACCTATAAATAGCTACTGGCGCATACATATAAACGTCCATGCAGACACACCTATAAACATTCGCACATACATATAAACTCGATGCGCGCGCATACACATCCATAAAACACTCGTGCATACATATAAACTTCCATGCAGACACACCTATAAATACTCGCGCATACATATAAACTTCCATGCAGACACACCTATAAACATTCGCACATACATATAAACTCGATGCACGCATACACATCCATAAAACACTCGCACATACAAATAAACTTCCATGCAGACACACGTATAAATACTCGCGCATACATATAAACTTCCATGCAGACACACCTATAAACATTCGCACATACATATAAACTCGATGCGCGCATACACATCCATAAAACACTCGCGCATACAAATAAACTTCCATGCAGACACACCTATAAATACTCGCGCATACATATAAACTTCCATGCAGACACACCTATAAACATTCGCACATACATATAAACTCGATGCGCGCGCATACACATCCATAAAACACTCGCGCATACATATAAACTTCCATGCAGACACACCTATAAATACTCGCGCATACATATAAACTTCCATGCAGACACACCTATAAATAGCTACTCGCGCATACATATAAACTTCCATGCACACACCTATAAATATTCGCACATACATATAAACTCGATGCGCGCGCATACACATCCATAAAACACTCGCGCATACATATAAACTTCCATGCAGACACACCTATAAATAGCTACTCGCGCATACATATAAACTTCCATGCAGACACACCTATAAATAGCTACTGGCGCATACATATAAACTTCCATGCAGACAAACCTATAAATACTCGGGCATACATATAAACTTCCATGCAGACACACCTATAAATAGCTACTCGCTCATACATATAAACTTCCATGCAGACACACCTATAAATAGCTACTTGCACATACGCACATACATATAAACTCGATGCGCGCGCATACACATCCATAAAACACTCGCGCATACAAATAAACTTCCATGCAGACACACCTATAAATACTCGCGCATACATATAAACTTCCATGCAGACACACCTATAAATAGCTACTCGCGCATACATATAAACTTCCATGCAGACACACCTATAAATAGCTACTCGCGCATACATATAAACTTCCATGCAGACACACCTATAAATAGCTACTCGCACATACATATAAACTTCCATGCAGACACACCTATAAATAGCTACTCGCGCATACATATAAACTTCCATGCAGACACACCTATAAATAGCTACTCGCACATACATATAATCTTCCATGCAGACACACCTATAAATAGCTACTCGCGCATACATATAAACTTCCATGCAGACACACCTATAAATACACGCACATACATATAAACTTGATGCGCGCGCATACACATCCATAAAACACTCGCGCATACATATAAACTTCCATGCAGACACACCTATAAACACTCGCGCATACAAATAAACTTCCATGCAGACACACCTATAAACACTCGCGCATACAAATAAACTTCCATGTAGACACACCTATAAATACTCGCACATACATATAAACTTCCATGCAGACACACCTATAAATAGCTTCTCGCACATTCGCACATACATATAAACTCGATGCGCGCGCATACACATCCATAACACACTCGCGCATACAAATAAACTTCCATGCAGACACACCTATAAATACTCGGGCTTACATATAAACTTCCATGCAGACACACCTATAAACATTCGCACATACATATAAACTCGATGCGCGCGCATACACATCCATAAAACACTCGCGCATACATATAAACTTCCATGCAGACACACCTATAAATACTCGCGCATACATATAAACTTCCATGCAGACACACCTATAAATAGCTACTCGCGCATACATATAAACTTCCATGCAGACACACCTATAAACATTCGCACATACATATAAACTCGATGCGCGCGCATACACATCCATAAAACACTCACGCATACATATAAACTTCCATGCAGACACACCTATAAATAGCTACTGGCGCATACATATAAACTTCCATGCAGACACACCTATAAACATTCGCACATACATTTAAACTTGATGCGCGCGCATACACATCCATAAAACACTCCCGCATACATATAAACTTCCATGCAGACACACCTATAAACATTCGCACATACATATAAACTCGATGCGCGCGCATACACATCCATAACACACTCGCGCATACAAATAAACTTCCATGCAGACACACCTATAAACATTCGCACATACATATAAACTCGATGCGCGCGCATACACATCCATAAAACACTCTCGCATACAAATAAACTTCCATGCAGACACACCTATAAATACTCGGGCATACATATAAACTTCCATGCAGACACACCTATAAATAGCTACTGGCGCATACATATAAACTTCCATGCAGACACACCTATAAACATTCGCACATACATATAAACTCGATGCGCGCGCATACACATCCATAAAACACTCTCGCATACAAATAAACTTCCATGCAGACACACCTATAAACATTCGCACATACATATAAACTCGATGCGCGCGCATACACATCCATAAAACACTCCCGCATACATATAAACTTCCATTCAGACACACCTATAAATAGCTACTCGCGCATACATATAAACTTCCATGCAGACACACCTATAAATAGCTACTGGCGCATACATATAAACTTCCATGCATACACACCTATAAACATTCGCACATACATATAAACTCGATGCGCGCGCATACACATCCATAAAATACTCGGGCATACATATAAACTTCCATGCAGACACACCTATAAACATTCGCACATACATATAAACTCGATGCGCGCGCATACACATCCATAAAACACTCTCGCATACAAATAAACTTCCATGCAGACACACCTATAAATACTCGGGCATACATATAAACTTCCATGCAGACACACCTATAAATAGCTACTGGCGCATACATATAAACTTCCATGCAGACACACCTATAAACATTCGCACATACATATAAACTCGATGCGCGCGCATACACATCCATAACACACTCGCGCATACAAATAAACTTCCATGCAGACACACCTATAAACATTCGCACATACATATAAACTCGATGCGCGCGCATACACATCCATAAAACACTCGAGCATACAAATAAACTTCCATGCAGACACACCTATAAAGACTCGCGCATACATATAAACTTCCATGCAGACACACCTATAAATAGCTACTCGCGCATACATATAAACTTCCATGCAGACACACCTATAAAGACTCGCTCATACATATAAACTTCCATGCAGACACACCTATAAATAGCTACTCGCGCATACATATAAACTTCCATGCAGACACACCTATAAATAGCTACTCGCGCATACATATAAACTTCCATGCAGACACACCTATAAACATTCGCACATACATATAAACTCGATGCGCGCGCATACACATCCATAAAACACTCCCGCATACGTATAAACTTCCATGCAGACACACCTATAAATAGCTACTCGCGCATACATATAAACGTCCATGCAGACACACCTATAAACATTCGCATATACATATAAACTCGATGCGCGCGCATACACATCCATAAAACACTCGCGCATACATATAAACTTCCATGCAGACACACCTATAAATAGCTACTCGCGCATACATATAAACTTCCATGCAGACACACCTATAAACATTCGCACATACATATAAACTCGATGCGCGCGCCTACACATCCATAAAACACTCGAGCATACAAATAAACTTCCATGCAGACACACCTATAAACACTCGCGCATACAAATAAACTTCCATGCAGACACACCTATAAATACTCGCGCATACATATAAACTTCCATGCAGACACACCTATAAACATTCGCACATACATATAAACTCGATGCGCGCGCATACACATCCATAAAACACTCGCGCATACATATAAACTTCCATGCAGACACACCTATAAATAGCTACTCGCGCATACATATAAACTTCCATGCAGACACACCTATAAACATTCGCACATACATATAAACTCGATGCGCGCGCATACACATCCATAAAACACTCCCGCATACATATAAACTTCCATGCAGACACACCTATAAATAGCTACTCGCGCATACATATAAACTTCCATGCAGACACACCTATAAACATTCACACATACATATAAACTCGATGCGCGCGCATACACATCCATAAAACACTCGCGCATACAAATAAACTTCCATGCAGACACACCTATAAATACTCGCGCATACATATAAACTTCCATGCAGACACACCTATAAACATTCGCACATACATATAAACTCGATGCGCGCGCATACACATCCATAAAACACTCGAGCATACAAATAAACTTCCATGCAGACACACCTATAAATACTCGCGCATACATATAAACTTCCATGCAGACACACCTATAAATAGCTACTCGCGCATACATATAAACGTCCATGCAGACACACCTATAAATAGCTACTCGCACATTCGCACATATATATATAAACTCGATGCGTGCGCATACACATCCATAAAACACTCGCGCATACAAATAAACTTCCATGCAGACACACCTATAAATACTCGCGCATACATATAAACTTCCATGCAGACACACCTATAAACATTCGCACATACATATACACTCGATGCGCGCATACACATCCATAAAACACTCGCGCATACATATAAACTTCCATGCAGACACACCTATAAATAGCCTCTCGCGCATACATATAAACTTCCATGCAGAAACACCTATAAATAGCTACTCGCGCATACATATAAACTTCCATGCAGACACACCTATAAATAGCTACTCGCACATACATATAATCTTCCATGCAGACACACCTATAAATAGCTACTCGCGCATACATATAAACTTCCATGCAGACACACCTATAAATAGCTACTCGCACATACATATAAACTTCCATGCAGACACACCTATAAATAGCTGCTCGCACATTCGCACATACATATAAACTCTATGCACGCGCATACACATCCATAAAACACTCGCGCATACAAATAAACTTCCATGCAGACACACCTATAAACACTCGCGCATACAAATAAACTTCCATGCAGACACACCTATAAATACTCGCGCATACATATAAACTTCCATGCAGACACACCTATAAATAGCTACTCGCACATACATATAAACTTCCATGCAGACACACCTATAAATAGCTACTCGCACATTCGCACATACATATAAACTCGATGCGCGCGCATACACATCCATAACACACTCGCGCATACATATAAACTTCCATGCAGACACACCTATAAATAGCTACTCGCGCATACATATAAACTTCCATGCAGACACACCTATAAACATTCGCACATACATATAAACTCGATGCGCGCGCATACACATCCATAAAACACTCGCGCATACATATAAACTTCCATGCAGACACACCTATAAATAGCTACTTGCACATTCGCACATACATATAAACTCGATGCGCGCGCATACACATCCATAAAACACTCGCGCATACAAATAAACTTCCATGCAGACACACCTATAAATACTCGCGCATACATATAAACTTCCATGCAGACACACCTATAAATAGCTACTCGCGCATACATATAAACTTCCATGCAGACACACCTATAAATAGCTACTCGCGCATACATATAAACTTCCATGCAGACACACCTATAAATAGCTACTCGCACATACATATAAACTTCCATGCAGACACACCTATAAACATTCGCACATACATATAAACTCGATGCGCGCTCATACACATCCATAAAACACTCGCGCATACAAATAAACTTCCATGCAGACACACCTATAAATACTCGGGCATACATATAAACTTCCATGCAGACACACCTATAAACATTCGCACATACATATAAACTCGATGCGCGCGCATACACATCCATAAAACACTGCCGCATACATATAAACTTCCATGCAGACACACCTATAAATAGCTACTCGCGCATACATATAAACTTCCATGCAGACACACCTATAAATAGCTACTGGCGCATACATATAAACGTCCATGCAGACACACCTATAAACATTCGCACATACATATAAACTCGATGCGCGCGCATACACATCCATAAAACACTCGCGCATACATATAAACTTCCATGCAGACACACCTATAAATACTCGCGCATACATATAAACTTCCATGCAGACACACCTATAAACATTCGCACATACATATAAACTCGATGCGCGCATACACATCCATAAAACACTCGCGCATACAAATAAACTTCCATGCAGACAAACCTATAAATACTCGGGCATACATATAAACTTCCATGCAGACACACCTATAAATAGCTACTCGCTCATACATATAAACTTCCATGCAGACACACCTATAAATAGCTACTTGCACATACGCACATACATATAAACTCGATGCGCGCGCATACACATCCATAAAACACTCGCGCATACAAATAAACTTCCATGCAGACACACCTATAAATACTCGCGCATACATATAAACTTCCATGCAGACACACCTATAAATAGCTACTCGCGCATACATATAAACTTCCATGCAGACACACCTATAAATAGCTACTCGCGCATACATATAAACTTCCATGCAGACACACCTATAAATAGCTACTCGCACATACATATAAACTTCCATGCAGACACACCTATAAACATTCGCACATACATATAAACTCGATGCGCGCTCATACACATCCATAAAACACTCGCGCATACAAATAAACTTCCATGCAGACACACCTATAAATACTCGGGCATACATATAAACTTCCATGCAGACACACCTATAAACATTCGCACATACATATAAACTCGATGCGCGCGCATACACATCCATAAAACACTGCCGCATACATATAAACTTCCATGCAGACACACCTATAAATAGCTACTCGCGCATACATATAAACTTCCATGCAGACACACCTATAAATAGCTACTGGCGCATACATATAAACGTCCATGCAGACACACCTATAAACATTCGCACATACATATAAACTCGATGCGCGCGCATACACATCCATAAAACACTCGCGCATACATATAAACTTCCATGCAGACACACCTATAAATACTCGCGCATACATATAAACTTCCATGCAGACACACCTATAAACATTCGCACATACATATAAACTCGATGCGCGCATACACATCCATAAAACACTCGCGCATACAAATAAACTTCCATGCAGACAAACCTATAAATACTCGGGCATACATATAAACTTCCATGCAGACACACCTATAAATAGCTACTCGCTCATACATATAAACTTCCATGCAGACACACCTATAAATAGCTACTTGCACATACGCACATACATATAAACTCGATGCGCGCGCATACACATCCATAAAACACTCGCGCATACAAATAAACTTCCATGCAGACACACCTATAAATACTCGCGCATACATATAAACTTCCATGCAGACACACCTATAAATAGCTACTCGCGCATACATATAAACTTCCATGCAGACACACCTATAAATAGCTACTCGCGCATACATATAAACTTCCATGCAGACACACCTATAAATAGCTACTCGCACATACATATAAACTTCCATGCAGACACACCTATAAATAGCTACTCGCGCATACATATAAACTTCCATGCAGACACACCTATAAATAGCTACTCGCACATACATATAATCTTCCATGCAGACACACCTATAAATAGCTACTCGCGCATACATATAAACTTCCATGCAGACACACCTATAAATACACGCACATACATATAAACTCGATGCGCGCGCATACACATCCATAAAACACTCGAGCATACAAATAAACTTCCATTCAGACACACCTATAAATACTCGCGCATACATATAAACTTCCATGCAGACACACCTATAAACATTCGCACATACATATAAACTTGATGCGCGCGCATACACATCCATAAAACACTCGCGCATACATATAAACTTCCATGCAGACACACCTATAAACACTCGCGCATACAAATAAACTTCCATGCAGACACACCTATAAACACTCGCGCATACAAATAAACTTCCATGTAGACACACCTATAAATACTCGCACATACATATAAACTTCCATGCAGACACACCTATAAATAGCTTCTCGCACATTCGCACATACATATAAACTCGATGCGCGCGCATACACATCCATAACACACTCGCGCATACAAATAAACTTCCATGCAGACACACCTATAAATACTCGGGCTTACATATAAACTTCCATGCAGACACACCTATAAACATTCGCACATACATATAAACTCGATGCGCGCGCATACACATCCATAAAACACTCGCGCATACATATAAACTTCCATGCAGACACACCTATAAATACTCGCGCATACATATAAACTTCCATGCAGACACACCTATAAATAGCTACTCGCGCATACATATAAACTTCCATGCAGACACACCTATAAACATTCGCACATACATATAAACTCGATGCGCGCGCATACACATCCATAAAACACTCACGCATACATATAAACTTCCATGCAGACACACCTATAAATAGCTACTGGCGCATACATATAAACTTCCATGCAGACACACCTATAAACATTCGCACATACATTTAAACTTGATGCGCGCGCATACACATCCATAAAACACTCCCGCATACATATAAACTTCCATGCAGACACACCTATAAACATTCGCACATACATATAAACTCGATGCGCGCGCATACACATCCATAACACACTCGCGCATACAAATAAACTTCCATGCAGACACACCTATAAACATTCGCACATACATATAAACTCGATGCGCGCGCATACACATCCATAAAACACTCTCGCATACAAATAAACTTCCATGCAGACACACCTATAAATACTCGGGCATACATATAAACTTCCATGCAGACACACCTATAAATAGCTACTGGCGCATACATATAAACTTCCATGCAGACACACCTATAAACATTCGCACATACATATAAACTCGATGCGCGCGCATACACATCCATAAAACACTCTCGCATACAAATAAACTTCCATGCAGACACACCTATAAACATTCGCACATACATATAAACTCGATGCGCGCGCATACACATCCATAAAACACTCCCGCATACATATAAACTTCCATTCAGACACACCTATAAATAGCTACTCGCGCATACATATAAACTTCCATGCAGACACACCTATAAATAGCTACTGGCGCATACATATAAACTTCCATGCATACACACCTATAAACATTCGCACATACATATAAACTCGATGCGCGCGCATACACATCCATAAAATACTCGGGCATACATATAAACTTCCATGCAGACACACCTATAAACATTCGCACATACATATAAACTCGATGCGCGCGCATACACATCCATAAAACACTCTCGCATACAAATAAACTTCCATGCAGACACACCTATAAATACTCGGGCATACATATAAACTTCCATGCAGACACACCTATAAATAGCTACTGGCGCATACATATAAACTTCCATGCAGACACACCTATAAACATTCGCACATACATATAAACTCGATGCGCGCGCATACACATCCATAACACACTCGCGCATACAAATAAACTTCCATGCAGACACACCTATAAACATTCGCACATACATATAAACTCGATGCGCGCGCATACACATCCATAAAACACTCGAGCATACAAATAAACTTCCATGCAGACACACCTATAAAGACTCGCGCATACATATAAACTTCCATGCAGACACACCTATAAATAGCTACTCGCGCATACATATAAACTTCCATGCAGACACACCTATAAAGACTCGCTCATACATATAAACTTCCATGCAGACACACCTATAAATAGCTACTCGCGCATACATATAAACTTCCATGCAGACACACCTATAAATAGCTACTCGCGCATACATATAAACTTCCATGCAGACACACCTATAAACATTCGCACATACATATAAACTCGATGCGCGCGCATACACATCCATAAAACACTCCCGCATACGTATAAACTTCCATGCAGACACACCTATAAATAGCTACTCGCGCATACATATAAACGTCCATGCAGACACACCTATAAACATTCGCATATACATATAAACTCGATGCGCGCGCATACACATCCATAAAACACTCGCGCATACATATAAACTTCCATGCAGACACACCTATAAATAGCTACTCGCGCATACATATAAACTTCCATGCAGACACACCTATAAACATTCGCACATACATATAAACTCGATGCGCGCGCCTACACATCCATAAAACACTCGAGCATACAAATAAACTTCCATGCAGACACACCTATAAACACTCGCGCATACAAATAAACTTCCATGCAGACACACCTATAAATACTCGCGCATACATATAAACTTCCATGCAGACACACCTATAAACATTCGCACATACATATAAACTCGATGCGCGCGCATACACATCCATAAAACACTCGCGCATACATATAAACTTCCATGCAGACACACCTATAAATAGCTACTCGCGCATACATATAAACTTCCATGCAGACACACCTATAAACATTCGCACATACATATAAACTCGATGCGCGCGCATACACATCCATAAAACACTCCCGCATACATATAAACTTCCATGCAGACACACCTATAAATAGCTACTCGCGCATACATATAAACTTCCATGCAGACACACCTATAAACATTCACACATACATATAAACTCGATGCGCGCGCATACACATCCATAAAACACTCGCGCATACAAATAAACTTCCATGCAGACACACCTATAAATACTCGCGCATACATATAAACTTCCATGCAGACACACCTATAAACATTCGCACATACATATAAACTCGATGCGCGCGCATACACATCCATAAAACACTCGAGCATACAAATAAACTTCCATGCAGACACACCTATAAATACTCGCGCATACATATAAACTTCCATGCAGACACACCTATAAATAGCTACTCGCGCATACATATAAACGTCCATGCAGACACACCTATAAATAGCTACTCGCACATTCGCACATATATATATAAACTCGATGCGTGCGCATACACATCCATAAAACACTCGCGCATACAAATAAACTTCCATGCAGACACACCTATAAATACTCGCGCATACATATAAACTTCCATGCAGACACACCTATAAACATTCGCACATACATATACACTCGATGCGCGCATACACATCCATAAAACACTCGCGCATACATATAAACTTCCATGCAGACACACCTATAAATAGCCTCTCGCGCATACATATAAACTTCCATGCAGAAACACCTATAAATAGCTACTCGCGCATACATATAAACTTCCATGCAGACACACCTATAAATAGCTACTCGCACATACATATAATCTTCCATGCAGACACACCTATAAATAGCTACTCGCGCATACATATAAACTTCCATGCAGACACACCTATAAATAGCTACTCGCACATACATATAAACTTCCATGCAGACACACCTATAAATAGCTGCTCGCACATTCGCACATACATATAAACTCTATGCACGCGCATACACATCCATAAAACACTCGCGCATACAAATAAACTTCCATGCAGACACACCTATAAACACTCGCGCATACAAATAAACTTCCATGCAGACACACCTATAAATACTCGCGCATACATATAAACTTCCATGCAGACACACCTATAAATAGCTACTCGCACATACATATAAACTTCCATGCAGACACACCTATAAATAGCTACTCGCACATTCGCACATACATATAAACTCGATGCGCGCGCATACACATCCATAACACACTCGCGCATACATATAAACTTCCATGCAGACACACCTATAAATAGCTACTCGCGCATACATATAAACTTCCATGCAGACACACCTATAAACATTCGCACATACATATAAACTCGATGCGCGCGCATACACATCCATAAAACACTCGCGCATACATATAAACTTCCATGCAGACACACCTATAAATAGCTACTTGCACATTCGCACATACATATAAACTCGATGCGCGCGCATACACATCCATAAAACACTCGCGCATACAAATAAACTTCCATGCAGACACACCTATAAATACTCGCGCATACATATAAACTTCCATGCAGACACACCTATAAATAGCTACTCGCGCATACATATAAACTTCCATGCAGACACACCTATAAATAGCTACTCGCGCATACATATAAACTTCCATGCAGACACACCTATAAATAGCTACTCGCACATACATATAAACTTCCATGCAGACACACCTATAAACATTCGCACATACATATAAACTCGATGCGCGCTCATACACATCCATAAAACACTCGCGCATACAAATAAACTTCCATGCAGACACACCTATAAATACTCGGGCATACATATAAACTTCCATGCAGACACACCTATAAACATTCGCACATACATATAAACTCGATGCGCGCGCATACACATCCATAAAACACTGCCGCATACATATAAACTTCCATGCAGACACACCTATAAATAGCTACTCGCGCATACATATAAACTTCCATGCAGACACACCTATAAATAGCTACTGGCGCATACATATAAACGTCCATGCAGACACACCTATAAACATTCGCACATACATATAAACTCGATGCGCGCGCATACACATCCATAAAACACTCGCGCATACATATAAACTTCCATGCAGACACACCTATAAATACTCGCGCATACATATAAACTTCCATGCAGACACACCTATAAACATTCGCACATACATATAAACTCGATGCGCGCATACACATCCATAAAACACTCGCGCATACAAATAAACTTCCATGCAGACACACGTATAAATACTCGCGCATACATATAAACTTCCATGCAGACACACCTATAAACATTCGCACATACATATAAACTCGATGCGCGCATACACATCCATAAAACACTCGCGCATACAAATAAACTTCCATGCAGACACACCTATAAATACTCGCGCATACATATAAACTTCCATGCAGACACACCTATAAACATTCGCACATACATATAAACTCGATGCGCGCGCATACACATCCATAAAACACTCGCGCATACATATAAACTTCCATGCAGACACACCTATAAATACTCGCGCATACATATAAACTTCCATGCAGACACACCTATAAATAGCTACTGGCGCATACATATAAACGTCCATGCAGACACACCTATAAATACTCGGGCATACATATAAACTTCCATGCAGACACACCTATAAATAGCTACTCGCTCATACATATAAACTTCCATGCAGACACACCTATAAATAGCTACTTGCACATACGCACATACATATAAACTCGATGCGCGCGCATACACATCCATAAAACACTCGCGCATACAAATAAACTTCCATGCAGACACACCTATAAATACTCGCGCATACATATAAACTTCCATGCAGACACACCTATAAATAGCTACTCGCGCATACATATAAACTTCCATGCAGACACACCTATAAATAGCTACTCGCACATACATATAAACTTCCATGCAGACACACCTATAAATAGCTACTCGCGCATACATATAAACTTCCATGCAGACACACCTATAAATAGCTACTCGCGCATACATATAATCTTCCATGCAGACACACCTATAAATAGCTACTCGCGCATACATATAAACTTCCATGCAGACACACCTATAAATACACGCACATACATATAAACTCGATGCGCGCGCATACACATCCATAAAACACTCGAGCATACAAATAAACTTCCATTCAGACACACCTATAAATACTCGCGCATACATATAAACTTCCATGCAGACACACCTATAAACATTCGCACATACATATAAACTTGATGCGCGCGCATACACATCC
Source organism: Barbus barbus (assembly GCF_936440315.1). Taxonomy (NCBI): domain Eukaryota; kingdom Metazoa; phylum Chordata; class Actinopteri; order Cypriniformes; family Cyprinidae; genus Barbus; species Barbus barbus. The sequence continues at coordinate 139,571 of NW_027636822.1, read as the reverse complement.
ATAAAACACTCGCGCATACATATAAACTTCCATGCAGACACTCGCGCATACAAATAAACTTCCATGCAGACACACCTATAAACACTCGCGCATACAAATAAACTTCCATGTAGACACACCTATAAATACTCGCACATACATATAAACTTCCATGCAGACACACCTATAAATAGCTTCTCGCACATTCGCACATACATATAAACTCGATGCGCGCGCATACACATCCATAACACACTCGCGCATACAAATAAACTTCCATGCAGACACACCTATAAATACTCGGGCTTACATATAAACTTCCATGCAGACACACCTATAAACATTCGCACATACATATAAACTCGATGCGCGCGCATACACATCCATAAAACACTCGCGCATACATATAAACTTCCATGCAGACACACCTATAAATACTCGCGCATACATATAAACTTCCATGCAGACACACCTATAAGTAGCTACTCGCGCATACATATAAACTTCCATGCAGACACACCTATAAATAGCTACTCGCGCATACATATAAACTTCCATGCAGACACACCTATAAATAGCTACTCGCGCATACATATAAACTTCCATGCAGACACACCTATAAATAGCTACTCGCGCATACATATAAACTTCCATGCAGACACACCTATAATTAGCTACTCGCGCATACATATAAACTTCCATGCAGACACACCTATAAACATTCACACATACATATAAACTCGATGCGCGCGCATACACATCCATAAAACACTCGCGCATACATATAAACTTCCATGCAGACACACCTATAAACATTCGCACATACATATAAACTCGATGCGCGCGCATACACATCCATAAAACACTCGCGCATACAAATAAACTTCCATGCAGACACACCTATAAATACTCACGCATACATATAAACTTCCATGCAGACACACCTATAAACATTCGCACATACATATAAACTCGATGCGCGCGCATACACATCCATAAAACACTCGCGCATACATATAAACTTCCATGCAGACACACCTATAAACATTCGCACATACATATAAACTCGATGCGCGCGCATACACATCCATAAAACACTCGCGCATACATATAAACTTCCATGCAGACACACCTATAAATAGCTACTCGCGCATACATATAAACTTCCATGCAGACACACCTATAAACATTCGCACATACATATAAACTCGATGCGCGCGCATACACATCCATAAAACACTCCCGCATACATATAAACTTCCATGCAGACACACCTATAAATAGCTACTCGTGCATACATATAATCTTCCATGCAGACACACCTATAAATAGCTACTCGCGCATACATATAAACTTCCATGCAGTCACACCTATACATACTCGCGCCTACATATAAACTTCCATGCAGACACACCTATAAACATTCGCACATACATATAAACTCGATGCGCGCGCATACACATCCATAAAACACTCGAGCATACAAATAAACTTCCATGCAGACACACCTATAAACATTCGCACATACATATAAACTCGATGCGCGCGCATACACATCCATGAAACACTCTTGAGCATACAAATAAACTTCCATGCAGACACACCTATAAACATTCGCACATACATATAAACTCGATGCGCGCGCATACACATCCATAAAACACTCGAGCATACAAATAAACTTCCATGCAGACACACCTATAAACATTCGCACATACATATAAACTCGATGCGCGCGCATACACATCCATAAAACACTCCCGCATACATATAAACTTCCATGCAGACACACCTATAAATAGCTACTGGCGCATACATATAAACTTCCATGCAGACACACCTATAAACATTCGCACATACATATAAACTCGATGCGCGCGCATACACATCCATAAAACACTCGAGCATACAAATAAACTTCCATGCAGACACACCTATAAATAGCTACTCGCGCATACATATAAACTTCCATGCAGACACACCTATAAATAGCTACTCGCGCATACATAAACACTCACGCATACATATAAACTTCCATGCAGACACACCTATAAATAGCTACTAGCGCATACATATAAACTTCCATGCAGACACACCTATAAATAGCTACTCGCGCATACATATAAACTTCCATGCAGACACACCTATAAATAGCTACTCGCGCATACATAAACACTCACGCATACATATAAACTTCCATGCAGACACACCTATAAATAGCTACTCGCGCATACATATAAACTTCCATGCAGACACACCTATAAATAGCTACTCGCACATTCGCACATACATATAAACTCGATGCGCGCGCATACACATCCATAAAACACTCGCGCATACATATAAACTTCCATGCAGACACACCTATAAATAGCTACTTGCGCATACATATAAACTTCCATGCAGACACACCTATAAATAGCTACTCGCGCATACATATAAACTTCCATGCAGACACACCTATAAATAGCTACTCGCGCATACATATAAACTTCCATGCAGACACACCTATAAACATTCGCACATACATATAAACTCGATGCGCGCGCATACACATCCATAAAACACTCTCGCATACATATAAACTTCCATGCAGACACACCTATAAATAGCTACTCGCGCATACATATAAACTTCCATGCAGACACACCTATAAACATTCGTACATACATATAAACTCGATGCGCGCGCATACACATCCATAAAACACTCGCGCATACAAATAAACTGGGGAGCTTTGTACCGCTTCCTGCAAGAGGTAAGGTGCGTCCCGCATTTCAATTATGTATTCTGTATGTTTTTTTTTTCATCCCAGAAACTGAAATACCAAAATAAGAAATACATTAAAAACTGACTGGCATTTAAAACCCCATTTGCGCAGTCCTCATGTTCTAGCTAAGAAAATAACCAACCCACACAGTCGTAGACAGGGAATTTTCCGCAGATGACGACTGCGTGGACGGCACAAAGGATGTGCGGACCTCATCAAGGGCTCGAGCACCACCGACGGAAATGGTGGAGCGCACACGGAAAAACACGATATTCTCCTTTCATTGAAAAAAAAAAACGGTTGCAGCTTTCAGACACGACTTTCTTCTCATTTTAATAGTTCATTTGAGGCGGTTTCTATGGCGTTATTTTAATGAAAAGTGTCCAGAGCGCATTCTTGTAATGCGAGAATGCAACAAATGTCTCTGTTTGCAGGATTCTCTTCACTCTCACACAAAACAGATGCGCGCTCTCTCTCGATCAGACATTAGGGCTACGTGTGCAAGCTCAAAACTTATACTCTCTCCTGGATTTAATGTTGCCAGAAGCGCAACTTGGAGTGTGGGAAATGGGCATCCATCAGCAGAAACATAAATCGGCACACAAGACAACGGATGTAATGTAAATCAGTATTTAAATAACATAACAGTAGTAAATGTATCTGTCTCACACGTGTCCCGCATTGTGCCGCAAAATCACATCTACTGTCCCGCAACAGATCTATTGCCAGGTGGTCACCCTAATGCAGACACACCTATAAATACTCGCGCATACATATAAACTTCCATGCAGACACACCTATAAACATTCGCACATACATATAAACTCGATGCGCGCGCATACACATCCATAAAACACTCGCGCATACAAATAAACTTCCATGCAGACACACCCATAAATACTCCCGCATACATATAAACTTCCATGCAGACACACCTATAAACATTCGCACATACATATAAACTCGATGTGCGCGCATACACATCCATAAAACACTCGCGCATACATATAAACTTCCATGCAGACACACCTATAAATAGCTACTCGCGCATACATATAAACTTCCATGCAGACACACCTATAAACAGCTACTCGCGCATACATATAAACTTCCATGCAGACACACCTATAAACATTCGCACATACATATAAACTCGATGCGCGCGCATACACATCCATAAAACACTCGCGCATACATATAAACTTCCATGCAGACACACCTATAAATAGCTACTCGCGCATACATATAAACTTCCATGCAGACACACCTATAAACATTCGCACATACATATAAACTCGATGCGCGCGCATACACATCCATAAAACACTCTCGCATACAAATAAACTTCCATGCAGACACACCTATAAATACTCGCGCATACATATAAACTTCCATGCAGACACACCTATAAACATTCGCACATACATATAAACTCGATGCGCGCGCATACACATCCATAAAACACTCTCGCATACAAATAAACTTCCATGCAGACACACCTATAAATACTCGCGCATACATATAAACTTCCATGCAGACACACCTATAAACATTCGCACATACATATAAACTCGATGCGCGCACATACACATCCATAAAACACTCGCGCATACATATAAACTTCCATGCAGACACACCTATAAATAGCTACTCGCACATTCGCACATACATATAAACTCGATGCGCGCGCATACACATCCATAACACACTCGCGCATACAAATAAACTTCCATGCAGACACACCTATAAACATTCGCACATACATATAAACTCGATGCGCGCGCATACACATCCATAAAACACTCTCGCATACAAATAAACTTCCATGCAGACACACCTATAAATACTCGGGCATACATATAAACTTCCATGCAGACACACCTATAAATAGCTACTGGCGCATACATATAAACTTCCATGCAGACACACCTATAAACATTCGCACATACATATAAACTCGATGCGCGCGCATACACATCCATAAAACAGTCCAGCATACATATAAACTTCCATGCAGACACACCTATAAATAGCTACTCGCGCATACATATAAACTTCCATGCAGACACACCTATAAATAGCTACTCGCGCATACATATAAACTTCCATGCAGACACACCTATAAATAGCTACTCGCGCATACATATAAACTTCCATGCAGACACACCTATAAATAGCTACTCGCACATACATATAAACTTCCATGCAGACACACCTATAAATAGCTACTCGCACATTCGCACATACATATAAACTCCATGCGCGCGCATACACATCCATAAAACACTCGCGCATACAAATAAACTTCCATGCAGACACACCTATAAACATTCGCACATACATATAAACTCGATGCGTGCGCATACACATCCATAAAACACTGGAGCATACAAATAAACTTACATGCAGACACACCTATAAATACTCGCGCATACATATAAACTTCCATGCAGACACACCTATAAACATTCGCACATACATATAAACTCGATGCGCGCGCATACACATCCATAAAACACTCGCGCATACATATAAACTTCCATGCAGACACACCTATAAATAGCTACTCGCGCATACATATAAACTTCCATGCAGACACACCTATAAACATTCGCACATACATATAAACTTCCATGCAGACACACCTATAAACATTCGCACATACATATAAACTCGATGCGCGCGCATACACATCCATAAAACACTCGCGCATACATATAAACTTCCATGCAGACACACCTATAAATAGCTACTCGCGCATACATATAAACTTCCATGCAGACACACCTATAAACATTCGGACATACATATAAACTCGATGCGCGCGCATACACATCCATAAAACACTCGCGCATACATATAAACTTCCATGCAGACACACCTATAAATACTCGCGCATACATATAAACTCGATGCGCGCGCATACACATCCATAAAACACTCGCGCATACATATAAACTTCCATGCAGACACACCTATAAATAGCTACTCGCGCATACATATAAACTTCCATGCAGACACACCTATAAATAGCTACTCGCGCATACATATTAACTCGATGCGCGCGCATACACATCCATAAAACACTCGCGCATACATATAAACTTCCATGCAGACACACCTATAAATAGCTACTCGCGCATACATATAAACTTCCATGCAGACACACCTATAAATAGCTACTCGCGCATACATATAAACTTCCATGCAGACACACCTATAAACATTCGCACATACATATAAACTCGATGCGCGCGCATACACATCCATAAAACACTCGCGCATACTAATAAACTTCCATGCAGACACACCTATAAATAGCTACTCGCGCATACATATAAACTTCCATGCAGACACCTATAAATAGCTACTCGCGCATACATATAAACTTCCATGCAGACACACCTATAAATAGCTACTCGCGCATACATATAAACTTCCATGCAGACACACCTATAAACATTCGCACATACATATAAACTCGATGCGCGCGCATACACATCCATAAAACACTCGCGCATACATATAAACTTCCATGCAGACACACCTATAAATAGCTACTCGCGCATACATATAAACTTCCATGCAGACACACCTATAAACATTCGCACATACATATAAACTCGATGCGCACGCATACACATCCATAAAACACTCCCGCATACATATAAACTTCCATGCAGACACACCTATAAATAGCTACTCGCGCATACATATAAACTTCCATGCAGACACACCTATAAATAGCTACTCGTGACGAAGAGTTTTATTTGTGTAATCAATGTGAATATAGCCATGTATGTATCAAGTTATTCTACTATTGTAAAATGGTATTTGTCTGCATGTTTAGAGGCCTGCAAAAGAATGAAATGTGCAGACATATGGTTTAAAGTGTCTGCACATCCTGTGACCAAGTCATGCTGCACATCCTATGACCAAGTCATGCTTCACATCCTATGACCAAGTCATGCCTCTTCATTTAACGTAACATACAGAGGGGTTAGTGTCTGCTCTAGCAAACAGATGGAGACCGTTTCTTAGAAACAATAACGCTATAGAAAATGTATAGAACACTCCTTGGGAGAAACTGGATTTAAGCAGGAGCGGCCATGTATTCGGGAGATTCACTGCAGCGTCTCTCGGTTTTATTGTCTCTGATAATAAAATCTAAATTCTGGCATCAAAACCCCAAGACTCTGAAAAGGATTCCTCATAGCACTGGCAGAAGCCACCACATATTGGCGTCACGAACAGGATGGAAAGAAGCAGAGGGTGAAAATCCACATTGGGCTGTTTGACGAACAACACGAATTGAGTGGCCACAAATAAAAGGTAGGCAGTTTATGCTTATATAATTGGTTTGTGTTGTTTGCCATTTAACCCTTGGTGGTAAGAACTCTTAAAAATTGCTCTTCCAAATTTAAAGAACAAAAAGAAAAAGGGGCTTTTGATTCCAGAATAAATAATTGCATGCACAGATCTGTTTTACTGTTAAGAGGGCCTTTGATGGATAGCAGTGAATTAGGGCAGATTGTGTATGCAAAAATCTGCGTTTACTGTCAAGAGGGCCTTTGATGGATGACGTAAACGTTAAGCAGATATACATTGCATGCAATGGTCTGTGTTTTTTGTTAAGTGGGCCTTTGATGGATAACATTAAACGTTAAGCAGATAAAGTATAGGAAAGCGCGCAAAGTCCTACGGTTACCGCTCTGTTGGTGAAAGGAAGGTTACGGAGGTCTGTACGGGTAGGCAAAAATCCTGCAGAGTGCTGTTTTTTTACTATGTCGAGGAAGTGTAATAGTAAAAGAGCGAGCAGAACTGACAGGTCTCTCAGGAAGAGAGTAGTATAATCTATTTTAATGTATGTGTCTGTGTGAATGACCATGGTTGTATGAGACAATAAATAAATTCCGTATTGGGTGGGCAAGAGCTGCGCACCCCTCCTGGACCGTCCCTTAAGTGGGGCTTGGCGGGATGTGGACACAGCTCGTGCCACACCTGAGAGGGATGAATGAGTGAATGAGCCCTGTAGGAGCCATATATCGGGTTTGATTAGTCTGTTGTGATATTTCTTCTTTCCTTCTATACTGTTGTGTATATGCACGCGCGGTGTGACGTCATTTGTAACTATGGCACCGTAAGTGGGTGTGGTGTGTATATTAGCGTGTGTGTTCACCTGTGGGGCATGGCGGGTTGTTTGGAGCATGGCTGCAGGGTGAGCATGGGGAAAAACTTTCTTTTGACCGTCACTACTGTCAATGACGTTACTACCATCACTATCTGTTACTGTGCGTTCTTTGATGTATCTTCCCTCGACTGAATGCATCTACCAAAGTAAGTGATTGGTGTTTGTTCTTTCTGCTGGTGAAACGGAGTAATAAAAATAACATCAGATGTAATGCTTCAGTGTGACGCGTCTTTAGTATAATCTCCTCGTGTCTTAGCCTGCTGCGGCTTTTGGATTGTTTTTGAGTATATGCCGCTACAAGCCCTATAAATAAAAGGACAGAGGATGAGTGAGCCCTATGAATAAAAGGACTAGATGGAGTGAATGTGTCTAGGAAAATTGTTTCAATAAAGATTGGATCAAGATTGGCATTGTAGATTTTTCGTACACATTTGAAAGGATATGTTGTGGGATTATGATAGGGAGAATATTAAGGAAATGTTAAAAGATTAATGCTGTTAAGAGAGTAGAACAAAATAGAGGTATATGCTCTGTTAAATAATTAAATTGTAATAATTAACATCTAATTTGAATTATTGATAAAAGGATTTTTAGAAACAAAGAATGTTTAAGTGATAGGTTGGCACTTTTTGGACACTAAGTGATAAAAAAATAAAAAAATAAAAAAATAGTATGAAATCACTCTATATTGAAAATGTGCAAGGGTTATAATAATTGCCAGGCCTAAAAGTGCATGATACTGAAGGAAATAGAAGAAAGTGATCTAATAATAATTTAAGAAGGGTGGAGAATATATTATTTAAAAAAAATAATAATAATAAATTAAATTGTTGTATAAATTATAGATTGAGTTTTAAATATAGGATTTTCATATTATAGGAAAAATGATGGCAGCCACTCCAGTGGAAATACTAGGATTAAAATATCCATTGTGTAAAGAGCTGATACACAAGAGGAAATGGAAACTCTGATAAAAAATCATAAAACTACAGGCAACAGTAAAAAGAGAGAAAAAAGATAAGCAAAAAGGGAAAAAGAGAGGGAAGTGCTAGCCATGTTCAAAAAGGAAGGAGAAAACCCATTGAAAAGTATAAAACAGGCAAGAAAAATACTAAAAGAGGCAGATAAAGAAACAAAGAAAAAAGAAGAGTTGTATTCTAAACCACTCCCATATCTGCCCCCAGGGGACAGTTCCCAATACTTAAGGGTACTGTAGAGGTGTCTGGAGAAATGCAAATGCAAGGACAAGTAGAATTGGAAGACAAACAAAAAGAACCAAACGTAAGACCAAAGAGGCAACAAAATAAAAAGAATGAAGGATATTTACCATTAGATTGTTATAAACAGGCACACATGGCATTAAAATGATGAAAGCAAACTATGAAGGGAAAACAGGAAATGAGGAAACTTTAGAGCAGATGAGAAGAGAAGAAAAGGAGATTGAAGCACAAGCAGGCTATGGAAGAAGAAATAGAAAGGGAAATTAAACAAACAGAAAAATGTATTGAAGATGCACATAAAATGGTGAAAGACAGAAGTAAACTATTAAAAAGCAAAGAGGAAGTGAGTGAAGGGGAGGAGTTATCATTTGATAAAGAAACATGGGAACAAGGAAGAGAAAAAGGAAGACTTAGACCACTGGCTACACAACTCCACATTTTAATTAAGGGTACACAGGGACAGTATGTCCCCTGGGCCACACAGGACCTTGAGGGGCTGGTCACTCGCCTTCCAGATATCCATGAGAGTGGATTAAAGTGTTTGAAGAAGAAACTATGGGCAAACTTTTAGCTGTGGGGGACATTAAAGCATTAATGGCAACATTGCTTAGAAATGCTGTGATTGAAGCCATGCCACAAGCTGTAAAGAGCAGGCTGGAGGACGTGGTCGATTTAAATCCTAAAACACACAAAGAGTTCTGTGACCATGTATCTCATGCAGTGAAGCAACTTAGAAAAAATCAACAGAAGCTCAAAATTTAAGAGAAGGAGCTACAGAGAAAATTAACGCAGTTACAACTTGAAGAGCTGACAAAAAAGAACAAGAAAAAGATTCAAGCTTCAATAAAGAAAGAAGAATCAGAACAAATGACATGTCTTAATAGATGAATAAAAATATTACACGTGCTTAAAACTTTATATCTGATATCTGAAGACGTCTAAAATTTGTATCTTGTTATCCCTGGGAGACAGTGTGAAAGTGAATCCATTACAGAGTTTCAAAGATTTGGTTTTGAGTTAACTAAAGATAACTTGTGTAGTGAAATGTTGAATGAGAGCAAGATTGGGTGACCAAGTTCAAATAAATTTGTATTCAAAGTCTATAGGACATTTTAAGGTAATAATGGAACTTGTTGATTAAATACCAAAATAAGATAAAAAGGAATTATTTTATGTTGGTTGGGAAAATTCATTCACCATTACTAGATTATTCTGAACCATGTTTGCAATTATAGAAGTAAAATTATGATTGAAGTCTTTAGTTTTACCATACGCATGTCATGCTGTTGTAGAATGAAGGATTCTTTTGTTTTATTGTAGTATACTTAGATAATAAAGGTAGCTGCTTTCTGCAGTTTGCAAAGAAAAAACTGCTTGCTGTTTTTCTGCAATGAAGAACTTGCTTGACTAAAATAGAATGAGGGAACTGCTGTTTTTGACCAAATGACTTTTTTCATTTATTTTATTTAATTTATTTTTATTTAACCTTTTTATTAAGGAACCATTGAAAGAGATGGTTGAAAAGTGAAAATTTAGATAAAGAGCTGATTGCTCAGACATAATTTAGTCAAGAGTTTATAAAGGTTCAATTTGATTAATGCAGTCTCTGAGTGTTAAAAATTTCAGATGGCTTCTGGAACAGAGCCTTGATGAAGGGAAGCAAAGAACTGGAGTCTGTCTAACAATGAGTCTCGAAAAGCAAAGACTCAGCTGCAGAGAGAAGAAGAGTGAGGGGCTGATGGATTGTCAACTCCCTCCTGAAAAAGGAGGGCACACGTCAACATGGAGAAAGGCTGACTTAAAGCAGGAAAAGGTGAATCTTCACTTGAGACTTTTCCTAAGGGTAATGAGAACATCCTGAAATGCAAAACTGGCAGGATCAATCAAACGCCAGAATGAGGAAGAGGCAGAGAAACAACAGAGACCATACACCACAACATCAGTCCTTTGAGTGCCATCACTGACTGACGACCCAATGCAACAGCTAAACAACTTCAACAGACTGATGATCTAACCAGAAGTACTTCCATCCCTTCCCTTTGTGGGCACAGGTGCTGCACATTTAATGATCACTCACTAAAGAGACTGCTTCAAATTGTGTTAATTATTTTATTAACTGTATTAATTTTGATTATTCACTGGTCTCTCAGCAGTTCTCTGAATTCTGTGTTTTAACTAACATTCTCAATCTGCTTTTCAGTAGGTACCAGTCCAGCCATATGTCTGGAAGAAAAAGGAATTATGACAGACAGAAGTGGGTGCTTGACTCGCAAATTAGATAAAAATGGAGCTGGATTTGGCATAGTGAGGGCTATCTCATTAACCAACTATGGGGAAATTTACAACTTAATCATTGAAAACAGTACTGAGCTTTACAAATAAATAAAAAATAGCATCAAAAAGGGTAGACAAACTGTCTAATAAAATATAAAAAATAAATCAATAAATAAAAAACAATATTGCTTCTAAAATAAAAAATACTGGTCACTCCATTTTGTTTAATGGTAATTTACTAGGGCTAGATTGAATAAAATAACATTAAATGTTTTTACTCCAGAGATCCAAAATCATGAAATCATAAATGCTATCAACACTGGGGGTAACAAGATAGAAATGTTGATGGCCATGGATCCTAGATTGTACAGAGATCTCCAATCCTCTTCTCAAAGTAGCTCATGAGCAATAAGAAAAAATATGTGACTAAACTTTAAATTACACAAACAAATGACATTTGAGAAATTAAAATTGGCTCTCTCAATTGCACAAAGCAGACAATTATTCTAAACAAATAAATCTATTAAATTGTGTAAAAAACAAAAAACAAAAAAAACAAAAAGAGGTTTATACTGCATTGTTAAATTAAACTATATGGTGACTGATGTTGTCCAGATGCATCGAACATCCAGAAACTATGTGGAATGCTACCAGGTCTACGCTCAGTAGAGTGTAACAAAAATTGTTTGTTTTATCCTATTCAGAATACATGACATTCCACAGCTAAAACCATTTAGGTCACAATCAGATGACATCTCAAGAAAAAACATGTTTTTGGCCAAAAAGGGGGGTGTGAAAGAGTGTGAAAGATGGTGTTGTGGAGTGAATGAAGGTGTCTGACGAGACACTGAGGCCAATCAATTATTTTGCCAAAACAGCTGTATGCAAATTTTAAAATGTGGGCCCACAGGGCAAATTATGCCCAGTAAAATAATGACCATGGATGAATTTGGCTAAGTTTCCTGGTCAGTACCTAGGTTATTATTGTGGCAGAAAGAAAAACAGTGCCACACTTGCGCAGCGCATTACATGGGAAGGCAAAGCAAGAAATATTGCTCTGTCCACCCCATATCTAACTTTCTTTTCACTTTCACTTTTCAGCATATCATAATGGAGCTGATTCTGTGTCAACAGTATAAAATATTGTCTTTCTGATTGTTAACATAAATAAAGTGGGTTGAGTGTTTTCCAGGTGAAAATGCCTATGCTACTGAGCAAGATAGGCCCAGGAAATTATCTAATGATATAGTGGAACTCAGTTTATAAAACAAAAAGATAAATGAATTAGTAAATTGTTGAGAATAAATTTGAAATCATTTGAAAAATAATAAGGATGCAAATAACTGAGTAAAACCAAATTCTTTATTATATTATAGATGGGTATTAGCCCTATACTCATTATATTGACAGAACTGGGTTTGTGAGAGCTCAAAAAAGGGGCCAGGACAGCCCTCAACCCACATGAAGTTTCCACAGGACAACTGGCCAGATGAGCAAATGAGCAGATGAGCATGCTTGATATCACTAACAAAAACTGTGAAGGTTTCCATTTACAGGTTACAGCAATTCTGTCAAGGCCAGGGAATGGTTTGCTCCACCAATAAGAACCACTTCAACAACCCCACACAGCATGAAGTGAGGGGTGAAGGGTGTGCTAGTAACGACCCTCCCTTGCCAACGAGGGAAAGACCATTGCAACGACTTGTAAAGAGTCACCCTGGTGAAGATGGAATGATTGATGGGTGATGGCTAATAAGATGATCAAAATACTTTGGAGCAGATGTGGGCCAACAAATGGAAAAAAGGAGGTGGAAAGAAAAGGAAACGACAAGCAGACAACTTAGGAAAAAGTGACAAGAAGAAACCAGTGACATAAGATGAAGTGCAAACTATTGACTTTTCAATTATTGGGTGAAACTAACAGTGGCTTTGACTTAATTCAAAAAGAACAAGAACTAGATGAGAAGAAAAAACTATCTAGACAAAATATGCACATTGTAGATGATAATCATAATATTACTTTTAAGAAAAGGGGTAATTCAGATATATTATGGGACAAGGCAGAAGACAATAATTGGTATAAATGGGTAAATTACACAGCAGAAAAGGAGAAATGAGAAAACTGCATAGTTTGCTTTGAAGCAAGACCAATTCTATATTGTACTAATACCTATACACAGTTCTAGTTGTAGAATATTTCATGATGAATGGTTTAACAACTGTCCAGGACTATCTAATGTAATGGGGTTAGATGTAGTAAGATTGGGAGGTAAATGTTTTATAGAAAGAGGCAGAGAGATAAATATCTTTAGAAACTGTACCCAAAAAATGTCATTTTGCCCATATTGGTGCCAGTTTCTACAATCTACGACAAACTACAGAGAAGCAACTGAATTACAGTGCATACGTACCCGTAAATGGCCAATAGTACAGAAAACAAAAGTACAAAAGCCACAAGGAGGAATACAATTAATGGCAGATCAGGAATTTGAATGTTATGAAAAGAAGAGACATAGTGATGTAGGAAAAGTTGAAGGAAAATGCCGCAAAATATGGAAAACACCACGATGTAAAGATGACTATTTAATGATAAAACAAGGCCAACCACCTATATTTGATGACATCGATATTGCAGTGACAGACATGTGTGAATTAGAATAATTCCTCTTAACAACATTATAAGAAAAATGGTCAGGATTATGTACTAGGGCTATACTGACACATAAAATGAGCCACATCTCACTAGAAGAGGAAGCAACAAATGAAGAAAAATCCAGATCTAAAAGGGCCTATGAAAAAGACCCTGCAGTTTATAGATTCAATTGGTCAACCAAAAGGTATACCTTATGAGTTTAAAGCAAGAGATGTAGTCAAATCAGGGTTTGAATCAATATTTGTTTGGATTACGCAAAATAAAAATACAGAATGGATCAATTACATATATTACAATCAGCAAAGATGTATTAATTACACTGATGATGCCTTATCACTATTAGGAGAGCAATTAGATGCAACAAGCAGAATGACATGTCAAAACAAAATAGATTTGGATTATTTGCTAACTGAAAAAGGAAAAGTATGGGCTATGTTTAAAATAATATTACTCCAAAATGAGCGTTTAGTGAAGTAATAATAAAATAAATAAATAAATAAAACTAAACCTAAGGTTAAAATTTAAACCTAACGCTGGGACTGATAATAAAATTTGGGATTGGTTTGATCTAAAGTTAGGAGCATGGGGAGCATGGTTAGCTAAATTAGGAATGTTTTTAGGAGTTGCAGTATTAATATGAAGATTACTGTTTTGTTGTGTGTTTCCTATACTGAGGTCATTAGTTGTCAAAGCCACAGCTAAGCAAATGGAAATACTAAGATGTCAAGATGATGAAAAATGGAATTTGAAGTGTAATCAAAATGTACACTACCAGGACTGGGCTTATGCACGCTCATGCTTATAATATTGTTTTATCTTAAATAAGGAATTAGGGAGACAGGATCTTTTACTCCTTCCTAGTCAATTGTGGGGGAGAGGTTTGGTCCTGCTGCTCCGCCAGAGTACTGTTGCATAGTCTAGTCATTGGTGATAAAACTGTGACTTAATTTGGTCACTAGGTAGTAATAATTGATGAGACTGAATTATGAAACAACACTCTGGGTAAAAACAAGTAAAAATGAGACTTAGTAAGTCTCAAAGGGGGGAATGACGAAGAGTTTTATTTGTGTAATCAAAACCCCAAGACTCTGAAAATGATTCCTCATAGCACTGGCAGAAGCCACCACACTCGCGCATACATATAAACTTCCATGCAGACACACCTATAAACATTCGCGCATACATATAAACTTCCATGCAGACACACCTATAAACATTCGCACATACATATAAACTTCCATGCAGACACACCTATAAATATTCGCACATACATATAAACTCGAAGCGCGCGCATACACATCCATAAAACACTCGCGCATACATATAAACTTCCATGCAGACACACCTATAAATAGCTACTCGCGCATACATATAAACTTCCATGCAGACACACCTATAAATAGCTACTCGCGCATACATATAAACTTCCATGCAGACACACCTATAAATAGCTACTCGCGCATACATATAAACTTCCATGCAGACACACCTATAAACATTCGCACATACATATAAACTCGATGCGCGCGCATACACATCCATAAAACACTCGCGCATACAAATAAACTTCCATGCAGACACACCTATAAACATTCGCACATACATATAAACTCGATGCGCGCATACACATCCATAAAACACTCGCGCATACATATAAACTTCCATGCAGACACACCTATAAACATTCGCACATACATATAAACTCGATGCACGCGCATACACATCCATAAAACACTCGCGCATACAAATAAACTTCCATGCAGACACACCTATAAATAGCTACTGGCGCATACATATAAACTTCCATGCAGACACACCTATAAACATTCGCACATACATATAAACTCGATGCGCGCGCATACACATCCATAAAACACTCCCGCATACATATAAACTTCCATGCAGACACACCTACTACTCGCGCATACATATAAACTTCCATGCAGACACACATATAAACATTCGCACATACATATAAACTCGATGCGCGCTCATACACATCCATAAAACACTCGCGCATACAAATAAACTTCCATGCAGACACACCTATAAATACTCGCGCATACATATAAACTTCCATGCAGACACACCTATAAATAGCTACTCGCGCATACATATAAACTTCCATGCAGACACACCTATAAATAGCTACTCGCGCATACATATAAACTTCCATGCAGACACACCTATAAATAGCTACTCGCGCATACATATAAACTTCCATGCAGACACACCTATAAATAGCTACTCGCGCATACATATAAATTTCCATGCAGAAACACCTATAAACATTCGCACATACATATAAACTTGATGCGCGCGCATACACATCCATAAAACACTCCCGCATACATATAAACTTCCATGCAGACACACCTATAAATAGCTACTTGCGCATACATATAAACTTCCATGCAGATCTATAAACATTCGCACATACATATAAACTCGATGCGCGCGCATACACATCCATAAAACACTCCCGCATACATATAAACTTCCATGCAGACACACCTATAAATAGCTACTCGCGCATACATATAAACTTCCATGCAGACACACCTATAAACATTCGCACATACATATAAACTCGATGCGCACGCATACACATCCATAAAACACTCGCGCATACAAATAAACTTCCATGCAGACACACCTATACTGGCGCATACATATAAACTTCCATGCAGACACACCTATAAATAGCTACTCGCGCATACATATAAACTTCCATGCAGACACACCTATAAACATTCGCACATACATATAAACTCGATGCGCGCGCATACACATCCATAAAACACTCGCGCATACAAATAAACTTCCATGCAGACACACCTATAAATAGCTACTCGCGCATACATATAAACTTCCATGCAGACACACCTATAAACATTCGCACATACATATAAACTCGATGCGCGCGCATACACATCCATAAAACACTCGAGCATACAAATAAATTTCCATGCAGACACACCTATAAATACTCGCGCATACATATAAACTTCCATGCAGACACACCTATAAACATTCGCACATACATATAAACTCGATGCGCGCGCATACACATCCATAAAACACTCCCGCATACATATAAACTTCCATGCAGACACACCTATAAATAGCTACTCGCGCATACATATAAACTTCCATGCAGAAACACCTATAAATATTCGCACATACATATAAACTCGATGCGCGCGCATAAACATCCATAAAACACTCGTGCATACATATAAACTTCCATGCAGACACACCTATAAACATTCGCACATACATATAAACTCGATGCGCGCGCATACACATCCATAAAACACTCGCGCATACAAATAAACTTCCATGCAGACACACCTATAAATACTGGCGCATACATATAAACTTCCATGCAGACACACCTATAAATAGCTACTCGCGCATACATATAAACTTCCATGCAGACACACCTATAAACATTCGCACATACATATAAACTCGATGCGCGCGCATACACATCCATAAAACACTCGCGCATACAAATAAACTTCCATGCAGACACACCTATAAATACTCGCGCATACATATAAACTTCCATGCAGACACACCTATAAATAGCTACTCGCGCATACATATAAACTTCCATGCAGACACACCTATAAACATTCGCACATACATATAAACTCGATGCGCGCGCATACACATCCATAAAACACTCCCGCATACATATAAACTTCCATGCAGACACACCTATAAATAGCTACTCGCGCATACATATAAACTTCCATGCAGATACACCTATAAACATTCGCACATACATATAAACTCGATGCGCGCGCATACACATCCATAAAACACTCGCGCATACATATAAACTTCCATGCAGACACACCTATAAATAGCTACTCGCGCATACATATAAACTTCCATGCAGACACACCTATAAATACTCGCGCATACATATAAACTTCCATGCAGACACACCTATAAACATTCGCACATACATATAAACTCGATGCGCGCGCATACACATCCATAAAACACTCGCGCAAACATATAAACTTCCATGCAGACACACCTATAAATACTCGCGCATACATATAAACTTCCATGCAGACACACCTATAAATACTCGCGCATACATATAAACTTCCATGCAGACACACCTATAAATAGCTACTCCCGCATACATATAAACTTCCATGCAGACACACCTATAAATACTCGCGCATACATATAAACTTCCATGCAGACACACCTATAAATAGCTACTCGCGCATACATATAAACTTCCATGCAGACACACCTATAAACATTCGCACATACATATAAACTCGATGCGCGCGCATACATATCCATAAAACACTCGAGCATACATATAAACTTCCATGCAGACACACCTATAAATAGCTACTCGCGCATACATATAAACTTCCATGCAGACACACCTATAAATAGCTACTCGCGCATACATATAAACTTCCATGCAGACACACCTATAAATAGCTACTCGCGCATACATATAAACTTCCATGCAGACACACCTATAAATAGCTACTCGCGCATACATATAAACTTCCATGCAGACACACCTATAAATAGCTACTCGCGCATACATATAAACTTCCATGCAGACACACCTATAAATAGCTACTCGCGCATACATATAAACTTCCATGCAGACACACCTATAAACATTTGCACATACATAAAAACTCGATGCGCGCGCATACACATCCATAAAACACTCACGCATACATATAAACTTCCATGTAGACACACCTATAAATAGCTACTGGCGCATACATATAAAATTCCATGCAGACACACCTATAAACATTCGCACATACATATAAACTCGATGCGCGCGCATACACATCCATAAAACACTCGAGCATACAAATAAACTTCCATGCAGACACACCTATAAATACTCGCGCATACATATAAACTTCCATGCAGACACACCTATAAACATTCGCACATACATATAAACTCGATGCGCGCGCATACACATCCATAAAACACTCCCACATACATATATTAATTTCCATGCTGACACACCTATAAATAGCTACTCGCGCATACATATAAACTTCCATGCAGACACACCTATAAATAGCTACTCGCACATTCGCACATACATATAAACTCGATGCGCGCGCATACACATCCATAAAACACTCTCGCATACAAATAAACTTCCATGCAGACACACCTATAAATACTCGCGCATACATATAAACTTCAATGCAGACACATCCATAAAACACTCGCGCATACAAATAAACTTCCATGCAGACACACCTATAAATAGCTACTCGCGCATACATATAAACTTCCATGCAGACACACCTATAAATAGCTACTCGCACATACATATAAACTTCCATGCAGACACACCTATAAACATTCGCACATACATATAAACTCGATGCGCGCGCATACACATCCATAAAACACTCGCGCATACAAATAAACTTCCATGCAGACACACCTATAAATACTCGCGCATACATATAAACTTCCATGCAGACACACCTATAAACATTCGCACATACATATAAACTCGATGCGCGCGCATACACATCCATAAAACACTCGCGCATACAAATAAACTTCCATGCAGACACACCTATAAATACTCGCGCATACATATAAACTTCCATGCAGACACACCTATAAATAGCTACTCGCGCATACATATAAACTTCCATGCAGCACACCTATAAACATTCGCACATACATATAAACTCGATGCGCGCGCATACACATCCATAAAACACTCGCGCATACATATAAACTTCCATGCAGACACACCTATAAATAGCTACTCGCGCATACATATAAACTTCCATGCAGACACACCTATAAATAGCTACTCGCACATACATATAAACTTCCATGCAGACACACCTATAAATAGCTACTCGCACATTCGCACATACATATAAACTCGATGCGCGCGCATACACATCCATAACACACTCGCGCATACAAATAAACTTCCATGCAGACACACCTATAAACATTCGCTCATACATATAAACTCGATGCGCGCGCATACACATCCATAAAACACTCTCGCATACAAATAAACTTCCATGCAGACACACCTATAAATACTCGCGCATACATATAAACTTCCATGCAGACACACCTATAAACATTCGCACATACATATAAACTCGATGCGCGCGCATACACATCCATAAAACACTCGCGCATACATATAAACTTCCATGCAGACACACCTATAAATAGCTACTCCCGCATACATATAAACTTCCATGCAGACACACCTATAAACATTCGCACATACATATAAACTCGATGCGCGCGCATACACATCCATAAAACACTCGCGCATACAAATAAACTTCCATGCAGACACACCTATAAATACTCGCGCATACATATAAACTTCCATGCAGACACACCTATAAACATTCGCACATACATATAAACTCGATGCGCGCGCATACACATCCATAAAACACTCGCGCATACATATAAACTTCCATGCAGACACACCTATAAATAGCTACTCGCGCATACATATAAACTTCCATGCAGACACACCTATAAATAGCTACTCGCGCATACATATAAACTTCCATGCAGACACACCTATAAATAGCTACTCGCGCATACATATAAACTTCCATGCAGACACACCTATAAACATTCGCACATACATATAAACTCGATGCGCGCGCATACACATCCATAAAACACTCGCGCATACATATAAACTTCCATGCAGACACACCTATAAATAGCTACTCCCGCATACATATAAACTTCCATGCAGACACACCTATAAATAGCTACTCGCGCATACATATAAACTTCCATGCAGACACACCTATAAACATTCGCACATACATATAAACTCGATGCGCGCGCATACACATCCATAAAACACTCGCGCATACATATAAACTTCCATGCAGACACACCTATAAATAGCTACTCGCACATTCGCACATACATATAAACTCGATGCGCGCGCATACACATCCATAAAACACTCTCGCATACAAATAAACTTCCATGCAGACACACCTATAAATACTCGCGCATACATATAAACTTCCATGCAGACACACCTATAAACATTCGCACATACATATAAAGTCGATGCGCGCGCATACACATCCATAAAACACTCCCGCATACAAATAAACTTCCATGCAGACACACCTATAAATACTCGCGCATACATATAAACTTCCATGCAGACACACCTATAAACATTCGCACATACATATAAACTCGATGCGCGCGCATACACATCCATAAAACACTCGCGCATACATATAAACTTCCATGCAGACACACCTATAAATACTCGCGCATACATATAAACTTCCATGCAGACACACCTATAAATAGCTACTCGCGCATACATATAAACTTCCATGCAGACACACCTATAAATAGCTACTCGCGCATACATATAAACTTCCATGCAGACACACCTATAAATAGCTACTCGCGCATACATATAAACTTCCATGCAGACACACCTATAAATAGCTACTCGCTACTCGCGCATACATATAAACTTCCATGCAGACACACCTATAAATACTCGCGCATACATATAAACTCGATGCGCGCATACACATCCATAAAACACTCGCGCATACAAATAAACTTCCATGCAGACAAACCTATAAATACTCGGGCATACATATAAACTTCCATGCAGACACACCTATAAATAGCTACTCGCTCATACATATAAACTTCCATGCAGACACACCTATAAATAGCTACTTGCACATACGCACATACATATAAACTCGATGCGCGCGCATACACATCCATAAAACACTCGCGCATACAAATAAACTTCCATGCAGACACACCTATAAATACTCGCGCATACATATAAACTTCCATGCAGACACACCTATAAATAGCTACTCGCGCATACATATAAACTTCCATGCAGACACACCTATAAATAGCTACTCGCGCATACATATAAACTTCCATGCAGACACACCTATAAATAGCTACTCGCACATACATATAAACTTCCATGCAGACACACCTATAAACATTCGCACATACATATAAACTCGATGCGCGCTCATACACATCCATAAAACACTCGCGCATACAAATAAACTTCCATGCAGACACACCTATAAATACTCGGGCATACATATAAACTTCCATGCAGACACACCTATAAACATTCGCACATACATATAAACTCGATGCGCGCGCATACACATCCATAAAACACTGCCGCATACATATAAACTTCCATGCAGACACACCTATAAATAGCTACTCGCGCATACATATAAACTTCCATGCAGACACACCTATAAATAGCTACTGGCGCATACATATAAACGTCCATGCAGACACACCTATAAACATTCGCACATACATATAAACTCGATGCGCGCGCATACACATCCATAAAACACTCGCGCATACATATAAACTTCCATGCAGACACACCTATAAATACTCGCGCATACATATAAACTTCCATGCAGACACACCTATAAACATTCGCACATACATATAAACTCGATGCGCGCATACACATCCATAAAACACTCGCGCATACAAATAAACTTCCATGCAGACAAACCTATAAATACTCGGGCATACATATAAACTTCCATGCAGACACACCTATAAATAGCTACTCGCTCATACATATAAACTTCCATGCAGACACACCTATAAATAGCTACTTGCACATACGCACATACATATAAACTCGATGCGCGCGCATACACATCCATAAAACACTCGCGCATACAAATAAACTTCCATGCAGACACACCTATAAATACTCGCGCATACATATAAACTTCCATGCAGACACACCTATAAATAGCTACTCGCGCATACATATAAACTTCCATGCAGACACACCTATAAATAGCTACTCGCGCATACATATAAACTTCCATGCAGACACACCTATAAATAGCTACTCGCACATACATATAAACTTCCATGCAGACACACCTATAAATAGCTACTCGCGCATACATATAAACTTCCATGCAGACACACCTATAAATAGCTACTCGCACATACATATAATCTTCCATGCAGACACACCTATAAATAGCTACTCGCGCATACATATAAACTTCCATGCAGACACACCTATAAATACACGCACATACATATAAACTCGATGCGCGCGCATACACATCCATAAAACACTCGAGCATACAAATAAACTTCCATTCAGACACACCTATAAATACTCGCGCATACATATAAACTTCCATGCAGACACACCTATAAACATTCGCACATACATATAAACTTGATGCGCGCGCATACACATCCATAAAACACTCGCGCATACATATAAACTTCCATGCAGACACACCTATAAACACTCGCGCATACAAATAAACTTCCATGCAGACACACCTATAAACACTCGCGCATACAAATAAACTTCCATGTAGACACACCTATAAATACTCGCACATACATATAAACTTCCATGCAGACACACCTATAAATAGCTTCTCGCACATTCGCACATACATATAAACTCGATGCGCGCGCATACACATCCATAACACACTCGCGCATACAAATAAACTTCCATGCAGACACACCTATAAATACTCGGGCTTACATATAAACTTCCATGCAGACACACCTATAAACATTCGCACATACATATAAACTCGATGCGCGCGCATACACATCCATAAAACACTCGCGCATACATATAAACTTCCATGCAGACACACCTATAAATACTCGCGCATACATATAAACTTCCATGCAGACACACCTATAAATAGCTACTCGCGCATACATATAAACTTCCATGCAGACACACCTATAAACATTCGCACATACATATAAACTCGATGCGCGCGCATACACATCCATAAAACACTCACGCATACATATAAACTTCCATGCAGACACACCTATAAATAGCTACTGGCGCATACATATAAACTTCCATGCAGACACACCTATAAACATTCGCACATACATTTAAACTTGATGCGCGCGCATACACATCCATAAAACACTCCCGCATACATATAAACTTCCATGCAGACACACCTATAAACATTCGCACATACATATAAACTCGATGCGCGCGCATACACATCCATAACACACTCGCGCATACAAATAAACTTCCATGCAGACACACCTATAAACATTCGCACATACATATAAACTCGATGCGCGCGCATACACATCCATAAAACACTCTCGCATACAAATAAACTTCCATGCAGACACACCTATAAATACTCGGGCATACATATAAACTTCCATGCAGACACACCTATAAATAGCTACTGGCGCATACATATAAACTTCCATGCAGACACACCTATAAACATTCGCACATACATATAAACTCGATGCGCGCGCATACACATCCATAAAACACTCTCGCATACAAATAAACTTCCATGCAGACACACCTATAAACATTCGCACATACATATAAACTCGATGCGCGCGCATACACATCCATAAAACACTCCCGCATACATATAAACTTCCATTCAGACACACCTATAAATAGCTACTCGCGCATACATATAAACTTCCATGCAGACACACCTATAAATAGCTACTGGCGCATACATATAAACTTCCATGCATACACACCTATAAACATTCGCACATACATATAAACTCGATGCGCGCGCATACACATCCATAAAATACTCGGGCATACATATAAACTTCCATGCAGACACACCTATAAACATTCGCACATACATATAAACTCGATGCGCGCGCATACACATCCATAAAACACTCTCGCATACAAATAAACTTCCATGCAGACACACCTATAAATACTCGGGCATACATATAAACTTCCATGCAGACACACCTATAAATAGCTACTGGCGCATACATATAAACTTCCATGCAGACACACCTATAAACATTCGCACATACATATAAACTCGATGCGCGCGCATACACATCCATAACACACTCGCGCATACAAATAAACTTCCATGCAGACACACCTATAAACATTCGCACATACATATAAACTCGATGCGCGCGCATACACATCCATAAAACACTCGAGCATACAAATAAACTTCCATGCAGACACACCTATAAAGACTCGCGCATACATATAAACTTCCATGCAGACACACCTATAAATAGCTACTCGCGCATACATATAAACTTCCATGCAGACACACCTATAAAGACTCGCTCATACATATAAACTTCCATGCAGACACACCTATAAATAGCTACTCGCGCATACATATAAACTTCCATGCAGACACACCTATAAATAGCTACTCGCGCATACATATAAACTTCCATGCAGACACACCTATAAACATTCGCACATACATATAAACTCGATGCGCGCGCATACACATCCATAAAACACTCCCGCATACGTATAAACTTCCATGCAGACACACCTATAAATAGCTACTCGCGCATACATATAAACGTCCATGCAGACACACCTATAAACATTCGCATATACATATAAACTCGATGCGCGCGCATACACATCCATAAAACACTCGCGCATACATATAAACTTCCATGCAGACACACCTATAAATAGCTACTCGCGCATACATATAAACTTCCATGCAGACACACCTATAAACATTCGCACATACATATAAACTCGATGCGCGCGCCTACACATCCATAAAACACTCGAGCATACAAATAAACTTCCATGCAGACACACCTATAAACACTCGCGCATACAAATAAACTTCCATGCAGACACACCTATAAATACTCGCGCATACATATAAACTTCCATGCAGACACACCTATAAACATTCGCACATACATATAAACTCGATGCGCGCGCATACACATCCATAAAACACTCGCGCATACATATAAACTTCCATGCAGACACACCTATAAATAGCTACTCGCGCATACATATAAACTTCCATGCAGACACACCTATAAACATTCGCACATACATATAAACTCGATGCGCGCGCATACACATCCATAAAACACTCCCGCATACATATAAACTTCCATGCAGACACACCTATAAATAGCTACTCGCGCATACATATAAACTTCCATGCAGACACACCTATAAACATTCACACATACATATAAACTCGATGCGCGCGCATACACATCCATAAAACACTCGCGCATACAAATAAACTTCCATGCAGACACACCTATAAATACTCGCGCATACATATAAACTTCCATGCAGACACACCTATAAACATTCGCACATACATATAAACTCGATGCGCGCGCATACACATCCATAAAACACTCGAGCATACAAATAAACTTCCATGCAGACACACCTATAAATACTCGCGCATACATATAAACTTCCATGCAGACACACCTATAAATAGCTACTCGCGCATACATATAAACGTCCATGCAGACACACCTATAAATAGCTACTCGCACATTCGCACATATATATATAAACTCGATGCGTGCGCATACACATCCATAAAACACTCGCGCATACAAATAAACTTCCATGCAGACACACCTATAAATACTCGCGCATACATATAAACTTCCATGCAGACACACCTATAAACATTCGCACATACATATACACTCGATGCGCGCATACACATCCATAAAACACTCGCGCATACATATAAACTTCCATGCAGACACACCTATAAATAGCCTCTCGCGCATACATATAAACTTCCATGCAGAAACACCTATAAATAGCTACTCGCGCATACATATAAACTTCCATGCAGACACACCTATAAATAGCTACTCGCACATACATATAATCTTCCATGCAGACACACCTATAAATAGCTACTCGCGCATACATATAAACTTCCATGCAGACACACCTATAAATAGCTACTCGCACATACATATAAACTTCCATGCAGACACACCTATAAATAGCTGCTCGCACATTCGCACATACATATAAACTCTATGCACGCGCATACACATCCATAAAACACTCGCGCATACAAATAAACTTCCATGCAGACACACCTATAAACACTCGCGCATACAAATAAACTTCCATGCAGACACACCTATAAATACTCGCGCATACATATAAACTTCCATGCAGACACACCTATAAATAGCTACTCGCACATACATATAAACTTCCATGCAGACACACCTATAAATAGCTACTCGCACATTCGCACATACATATAAACTCGATGCGCGCGCATACACATCCATAACACACTCGCGCATACATATAAACTTCCATGCAGACACACCTATAAATAGCTACTCGCGCATACATATAAACTTCCATGCAGACACACCTATAAACATTCGCACATACATATAAACTCGATGCGCGCGCATACACATCCATAAAACACTCGCGCATACATATAAACTTCCATGCAGACACACCTATAAATAGCTACTTGCACATTCGCACATACATATAAACTCGATGCGCGCGCATACACATCCATAAAACACTCGCGCATACAAATAAACTTCCATGCAGACACACCTATAAATACTCGCGCATACATATAAACTTCCATGCAGACACACCTATAAATAGCTACTCGCGCATACATATAAACTTCCATGCAGACACACCTATAAATAGCTACTCGCGCATACATATAAACTTCCATGCAGACACACCTATAAATAGCTACTCGCACATACATATAAACTTCCATGCAGACACACCTATAAACATTCGCACATACATATAAACTCGATGCGCGCTCATACACATCCATAAAACACTCGCGCATACAAATAAACTTCCATGCAGACACACCTATAAATACTCGGGCATACATATAAACTTCCATGCAGACACACCTATAAACATTCGCACATACATATAAACTCGATGCGCGCGCATACACATCCATAAAACACTGCCGCATACATATAAACTTCCATGCAGACACACCTATAAATAGCTACTCGCGCATACATATAAACTTCCATGCAGACACACCTATAAATAGCTACTGGCGCATACATATAAACGTCCATGCAGACACACCTATAAACATTCGCACATACATATAAACTCGATGCGCGCGCATACACATCCATAAAACACTCGCGCATACATATAAACTTCCATGCAGACACACCTATAAATACTCGCGCATACATATAAACTTCCATGCAGACACACCTATAAACATTCGCACATACATATAAACTCGATGCGCGCATACACATCCATAAAACACTCGCGCATACAAATAAACTTCCATGCAGACACACGTATAAATACTCGCGCATACATATAAACTTCCATGCAGACACACCTATAAACATTCGCACATACATATAAACTCGATGCGCGCATACACATCCATAAAACACTCGCGCATACAAATAAACTTCCATGCAGACACACCTATAAATACTCGCGCATACATATAAACTTCCATGCAGACACACCTATAAACATTCGCACATACATATAAACTCGATGCGCGCGCATACACATCCATAAAACACTCGCGCATACATATAAACTTCCATGCAGACACACCTATAAATACTCGCGCATACATATAAACTTCCATGCAGACACACCTATAAATAGCTACTGGCGCATACATATAAACGTCCATGCAGACACACCTATAAATACTCGGGCATACATATAAACTTCCATGCAGACACACCTATAAATAGCTACTCGCTCATACATATAAACTTCCATGCAGACACACCTATAAATAGCTACTTGCACATACGCACATACATATAAACTCGATGCGCGCGCATACACATCCATAAAACACTCGCGCATACAAATAAACTTCCATGCAGACACACCTATAAATACTCGCGCATACATATAAACTTCCATGCAGACACACCTATAAATAGCTACTCGCGCATACATATAAACTTCCATGCAGACACACCTATAAATAGCTACTCGCACATACATATAAACTTCCATGCAGACACACCTATAAATAGCTACTCGCGCATACATATAAACTTCCATGCAGACACACCTATAAATAGCTACTCGCGCATACATATAATCTTCCATGCAGACACACCTATAAATAGCTACTCGCGCATACATATAAACTTCCATGCAGACACACCTATAAATACACGCACATACATATAAACTCGATGCGCGCGCATACACATCCATAAAACACTCGAGCATACAAATAAACTTCCATTCAGACACACCTATAAATACTCGCGCATACATATAAACTTCCATGCAGACACACCTATAAACATTCGCACATACATATAAACTTGATGCGCGCGCATACACATCCATAAAACACTCGCGCATACATATAAACTTCCATGCAGACACTCGCGCATACAAATAAACTTCCATGCAGACACACCTATAAACACTCGCGCATACAAATAAACTTCCATGTAGACACACCTATAAATACTCGCACATACATATAAACTTCCATGCAGACACACCTATAAATAGCTTCTCGCACATTCGCACATACATATAAACTCGATGCGCGCGCATACACATCCATAACACACTCGCGCATACAAATAAACTTCCATGCAGACACACCTATAAATACTCGGGCTTACATATAAACTTCCATGCAGACACACCTATAAACATTCGCACATACATATAAACTCGATGCGCGCGCATACACATCCATAAAACACTCGCGCATACATATAAACTTCCATGCAGACACACCTATAAATACTCGCGCATACATATAAACTTCCATGCAGACACACCTATAAGTAGCTACTCGCGCATACATATAAACTTCCATGCAGACACACCTATAAATAGCTACTCGCGCATACATATAAACTTCCATGCAGACACACCTATAAATAGCTACTCGCGCATACATATAAACTTCCATGCAGACACACCTATAAATAGCTACTCGCGCATACATATAAACTTCCATGCAGACACACCTATAATTAGCTACTCGCGCATACATATAAACTTCCATGCAGACACACCTATAAACATTCACACATACATATAAACTCGATGCGCGCGCATACACATCCATAAAACACTCGCGCATACATATAAACTTCCATGCAGACACACCTATAAACATTCGCACATACATATAAACTCGATGCGCGCGCATACACATCCATAAAACACTCGCGCATACAAATAAACTTCCATGCAGACACACCTATAAATACTCACGCATACATATAAACTTCCATGCAGACACACCTATAAACATTCGCACATACATATAAACTCGATGCGCGCGCATACACATCCATAAAACACTCGCGCATACATATAAACTTCCATGCAGACACACCTATAAACATTCGCACATACATATAAACTCGATGCGCGCGCATACACATCCATAAAACACTCGCGCATACATATAAACTTCCATGCAGACACACCTATAAATAGCTACTCGCGCATACATATAAACTTCCATGCAGACACACCTATAAACATTCGCACATACATATAAACTCGATGCGCGCGCATACACATCCATAAAACACTCCCGCATACATATAAACTTCCATGCAGACACACCTATAAATAGCTACTCGTGCATACATATAATCTTCCATGCAGACACACCTATAAATAGCTACTCGCGCATACATATAAACTTCCATGCAGTCACACCTATACATACTCGCGCCTACATATAAACTTCCATGCAGACACACCTATAAACATTCGCACATACATATAAACTCGATGCGCGCGCATACACATCCATAAAACACTCGAGCATACAAATAAACTTCCATGCAGACACACCTATAAACATTCGCACATACATATAAACTCGATGCGCGCGCATACACATCCATGAAACACTCTTGAGCATACAAATAAACTTCCATGCAGACACACCTATAAACATTCGCACATACATATAAACTCGATGCGCGCGCATACACATCCATAAAACACTCGAGCATACAAATAAACTTCCATGCAGACACACCTATAAACATTCGCACATACATATAAACTCGATGCGCGCGCATACACATCCATAAAACACTCCCGCATACATATAAACTTCCATGCAGACACACCTATAAATAGCTACTGGCGCATACATATAAACTTCCATGCAGACACACCTATAAACATTCGCACATACATATAAACTCGATGCGCGCGCATACACATCCATAAAACACTCGAGCATACAAATAAACTTCCATGCAGACACACCTATAAATAGCTACTCGCGCATACATATAAACTTCCATGCAGACACACCTATAAATAGCTACTCGCGCATACATAAACACTCACGCATACATATAAACTTCCATGCAGACACACCTATAAATAGCTACTAGCGCATACATATAAACTTCCATGCAGACACACCTATAAATAGCTACTCGCGCATACATATAAACTTCCATGCAGACACACCTATAAATAGCTACTCGCGCATACATAAACACTCACGCATACATATAAACTTCCATGCAGACACACCTATAAATAGCTACTCGCGCATACATATAAACTTCCATGCAGACACACCTATAAATAGCTACTCGCACATTCGCACATACATATAAACTCGATGCGCGCGCATACACATCCATAAAACACTCGCGCATACATATAAACTTCCATGCAGACACACCTATAAATAGCTACTTGCGCATACATATAAACTTCCATGCAGACACACCTATAAATAGCTACTCGCGCATACATATAAACTTCCATGCAGACACACCTATAAATAGCTACTCGCGCATACATATAAACTTCCATGCAGACACACCTATAAACATTCGCACATACATATAAACTCGATGCGCGCGCATACACATCCATAAAACACTCTCGCATACATATAAACTTCCATGCAGACACACCTATAAATAGCTACTCGCGCATACATATAAACTTCCATGCAGACACACCTATAAACATTCGTACATACATATAAACTCGATGCGCGCGCATACACATCCATAAAACACTCGCGCATACAAATAAACTGGGGAGCTTTGTACCGCTTCCTGCAAGAGGTAAGGTGCGTCCCGCATTTCAATTATGTATTCTGTATGTTTTTTTTTTCATCCCAGAAACTGAAATACCAAAATAAGAAATACATTAAAAACTGACTGGCATTTAAAACCCCATTTGCGCAGTCCTCATGTTCTAGCTAAGAAAATAACCAACCCACACAGTCGTAGACAGGGAATTTTCCGCAGATGACGACTGCGTGGACGGCACAAAGGATGTGCGGACCTCATCAAGGGCTCGAGCACCACCGACGGAAATGGTGGAGCGCACACGGAAAAACACGATATTCTCCTTTCATTGAAAAAAAAAAACGGTTGCAGCTTTCAGACACGACTTTCTTCTCATTTTAATAGTTCATTTGAGGCGGTTTCTATGGCGTTATTTTAATGAAAAGTGTCCAGAGCGCATTCTTGTAATGCGAGAATGCAACAAATGTCTCTGTTTGCAGGATTCTCTTCACTCTCACACAAAACAGATGCGCGCTCTCTCTCGATCAGACATTAGGGCTACGTGTGCAAGCTCAAAACTTATACTCTCTCCTGGATTTAATGTTGCCAGAAGCGCAACTTGGAGTGTGGGAAATGGGCATCCATCAGCAGAAACATAAATCGGCACACAAGACAACGGATGTAATGTAAATCAGTATTTAAATAACATAACAGTAGTAAATGTATCTGTCTCACACGTGTCCCGCATTGTGCCGCAAAATCACATCTACTGTCCCGCAACAGATCTATTGCCAGGTGGTCACCCTAATGCAGACACACCTATAAATACTCGCGCATACATATAAACTTCCATGCAGACACACCTATAAACATTCGCACATACATATAAACTCGATGCGCGCGCATACACATCCATAAAACACTCGCGCATACAAATAAACTTCCATGCAGACACACCCATAAATACTCCCGCATACATATAAACTTCCATGCAGACACACCTATAAACATTCGCACATACATATAAACTCGATGTGCGCGCATACACATCCATAAAACACTCGCGCATACATATAAACTTCCATGCAGACACACCTATAAATAGCTACTCGCGCATACATATAAACTTCCATGCAGACACACCTATAAACAGCTACTCGCGCATACATATAAACTTCCATGCAGACACACCTATAAACATTCGCACATACATATAAACTCGATGCGCGCGCATACACATCCATAAAACACTCGCGCATACATATAAACTTCCATGCAGACACACCTATAAATAGCTACTCGCGCATACATATAAACTTCCATGCAGACACACCTATAAACATTCGCACATACATATAAACTCGATGCGCGCGCATACACATCCATAAAACACTCTCGCATACAAATAAACTTCCATGCAGACACACCTATAAATACTCGCGCATACATATAAACTTCCATGCAGACACACCTATAAACATTCGCACATACATATAAACTCGATGCGCGCGCATACACATCCATAAAACACTCTCGCATACAAATAAACTTCCATGCAGACACACCTATAAATACTCGCGCATACATATAAACTTCCATGCAGACACACCTATAAACATTCGCACATACATATAAACTCGATGCGCGCACATACACATCCATAAAACACTCGCGCATACATATAAACTTCCATGCAGACACACCTATAAATAGCTACTCGCACATTCGCACATACATATAAACTCGATGCGCGCGCATACACATCCATAACACACTCGCGCATACAAATAAACTTCCATGCAGACACACCTATAAACATTCGCACATACATATAAACTCGATGCGCGCGCATACACATCCATAAAACACTCTCGCATACAAATAAACTTCCATGCAGACACACCTATAAATACTCGGGCATACATATAAACTTCCATGCAGACACACCTATAAATAGCTACTGGCGCATACATATAAACTTCCATGCAGACACACCTATAAACATTCGCACATACATATAAACTCGATGCGCGCGCATACACATCCATAAAACAGTCCAGCATACATATAAACTTCCATGCAGACACACCTATAAATAGCTACTCGCGCATACATATAAACTTCCATGCAGACACACCTATAAATAGCTACTCGCGCATACATATAAACTTCCATGCAGACACACCTATAAATAGCTACTCGCGCATACATATAAACTTCCATGCAGACACACCTATAAATAGCTACTCGCACATACATATAAACTTCCATGCAGACACACCTATAAATAGCTACTCGCACATTCGCACATACATATAAACTCCATGCGCGCGCATACACATCCATAAAACACTCGCGCATACAAATAAACTTCCATGCAGACACACCTATAAACATTCGCACATACATATAAACTCGATGCGTGCGCATACACATCCATAAAACACTGGAGCATACAAATAAACTTACATGCAGACACACCTATAAATACTCGCGCATACATATAAACTTCCATGCAGACACACCTATAAACATTCGCACATACATATAAACTCGATGCGCGCGCATACACATCCATAAAACACTCGCGCATACATATAAACTTCCATGCAGACACACCTATAAATAGCTACTCGCGCATACATATAAACTTCCATGCAGACACACCTATAAACATTCGCACATACATATAAACTTCCATGCAGACACACCTATAAACATTCGCACATACATATAAACTCGATGCGCGCGCATACACATCCATAAAACACTCGCGCATACATATAAACTTCCATGCAGACACACCTATAAATAGCTACTCGCGCATACATATAAACTTCCATGCAGACACACCTATAAACATTCGGACATACATATAAACTCGATGCGCGCGCATACACATCCATAAAACACTCGCGCATACATATAAACTTCCATGCAGACACACCTATAAATACTCGCGCATACATATAAACTCGATGCGCGCGCATACACATCCATAAAACACTCGCGCATACATATAAACTTCCATGCAGACACACCTATAAATAGCTACTCGCGCATACATATAAACTTCCATGCAGACACACCTATAAATAGCTACTCGCGCATACATATTAACTCGATGCGCGCGCATACACATCCATAAAACACTCGCGCATACATATAAACTTCCATGCAGACACACCTATAAATAGCTACTCGCGCATACATATAAACTTCCATGCAGACACACCTATAAATAGCTACTCGCGCATACATATAAACTTCC
This sequence comes from Barbus barbus, assembly GCF_936440315.1. Classification (NCBI taxonomy): domain Eukaryota; kingdom Metazoa; phylum Chordata; class Actinopteri; order Cypriniformes; family Cyprinidae; genus Barbus; species Barbus barbus. Next base: position 104,264 of record NW_027636822.1, on the reverse strand, counting down.
ATGCAGACACACCTATAAACATTCGCACATACATATAAACTCGATGCGCGCGCATACACATCCATAAAACACTCGCGCATACTAATAAACTTCCATGCAGACACACCTATAAATAGCTACTCGCGCATACATATAAACTTCCATGCAGACACCTATAAATAGCTACTCGCGCATACATATAAACTTCCATGCAGACACACCTATAAATAGCTACTCGCGCATACATATAAACTTCCATGCAGACACACCTATAAACATTCGCACATACATATAAACTCGATGCGCGCGCATACACATCCATAAAACACTCGCGCATACATATAAACTTCCATGCAGACACACCTATAAATAGCTACTCGCGCATACATATAAACTTCCATGCAGACACACCTATAAACATTCGCACATACATATAAACTCGATGCGCACGCATACACATCCATAAAACACTCCCGCATACATATAAACTTCCATGCAGACACACCTATAAATAGCTACTCGCGCATACATATAAACTTCCATGCAGACACACCTATAAATAGCTACTCGTGACGAAGAGTTTTATTTGTGTAATCAATGTGAATATAGCCATGTATGTATCAAGTTATTCTACTATTGTAAAATGGTATTTGTCTGCATGTTTAGAGGCCTGCAAAAGAATGAAATGTGCAGACATATGGTTTAAAGTGTCTGCACATCCTGTGACCAAGTCATGCTGCACATCCTATGACCAAGTCATGCTTCACATCCTATGACCAAGTCATGCCTCTTCATTTAACGTAACATACAGAGGGGTTAGTGTCTGCTCTAGCAAACAGATGGAGACCGTTTCTTAGAAACAATAACGCTATAGAAAATGTATAGAACACTCCTTGGGAGAAACTGGATTTAAGCAGGAGCGGCCATGTATTCGGGAGATTCACTGCAGCGTCTCTCGGTTTTATTGTCTCTGATAATAAAATCTAAATTCTGGCATCAAAACCCCAAGACTCTGAAAAGGATTCCTCATAGCACTGGCAGAAGCCACCACATATTGGCGTCACGAACAGGATGGAAAGAAGCAGAGGGTGAAAATCCACATTGGGCTGTTTGACGAACAACACGAATTGAGTGGCCACAAATAAAAGGTAGGCAGTTTATGCTTATATAATTGGTTTGTGTTGTTTGCCATTTAACCCTTGGTGGTAAGAACTCTTAAAAATTGCTCTTCCAAATTTAAAGAACAAAAAGAAAAAGGGGCTTTTGATTCCAGAATAAATAATTGCATGCACAGATCTGTTTTACTGTTAAGAGGGCCTTTGATGGATAGCAGTGAATTAGGGCAGATTGTGTATGCAAAAATCTGCGTTTACTGTCAAGAGGGCCTTTGATGGATGACGTAAACGTTAAGCAGATATACATTGCATGCAATGGTCTGTGTTTTTTGTTAAGTGGGCCTTTGATGGATAACATTAAACGTTAAGCAGATAAAGTATAGGAAAGCGCGCAAAGTCCTACGGTTACCGCTCTGTTGGTGAAAGGAAGGTTACGGAGGTCTGTACGGGTAGGCAAAAATCCTGCAGAGTGCTGTTTTTTTACTATGTCGAGGAAGTGTAATAGTAAAAGAGCGAGCAGAACTGACAGGTCTCTCAGGAAGAGAGTAGTATAATCTATTTTAATGTATGTGTCTGTGTGAATGACCATGGTTGTATGAGACAATAAATAAATTCCGTATTGGGTGGGCAAGAGCTGCGCACCCCTCCTGGACCGTCCCTTAAGTGGGGCTTGGCGGGATGTGGACACAGCTCGTGCCACACCTGAGAGGGATGAATGAGTGAATGAGCCCTGTAGGAGCCATATATCGGGTTTGATTAGTCTGTTGTGATATTTCTTCTTTCCTTCTATACTGTTGTGTATATGCACGCGCGGTGTGACGTCATTTGTAACTATGGCACCGTAAGTGGGTGTGGTGTGTATATTAGCGTGTGTGTTCACCTGTGGGGCATGGCGGGTTGTTTGGAGCATGGCTGCAGGGTGAGCATGGGGAAAAACTTTCTTTTGACCGTCACTACTGTCAATGACGTTACTACCATCACTATCTGTTACTGTGCGTTCTTTGATGTATCTTCCCTCGACTGAATGCATCTACCAAAGTAAGTGATTGGTGTTTGTTCTTTCTGCTGGTGAAACGGAGTAATAAAAATAACATCAGATGTAATGCTTCAGTGTGACGCGTCTTTAGTATAATCTCCTCGTGTCTTAGCCTGCTGCGGCTTTTGGATTGTTTTTGAGTATATGCCGCTACAAGCCCTATAAATAAAAGGACAGAGGATGAGTGAGCCCTATGAATAAAAGGACTAGATGGAGTGAATGTGTCTAGGAAAATTGTTTCAATAAAGATTGGATCAAGATTGGCATTGTAGATTTTTCGTACACATTTGAAAGGATATGTTGTGGGATTATGATAGGGAGAATATTAAGGAAATGTTAAAAGATTAATGCTGTTAAGAGAGTAGAACAAAATAGAGGTATATGCTCTGTTAAATAATTAAATTGTAATAATTAACATCTAATTTGAATTATTGATAAAAGGATTTTTAGAAACAAAGAATGTTTAAGTGATAGGTTGGCACTTTTTGGACACTAAGTGATAAAAAAATAAAAAAATAAAAAAATAGTATGAAATCACTCTATATTGAAAATGTGCAAGGGTTATAATAATTGCCAGGCCTAAAAGTGCATGATACTGAAGGAAATAGAAGAAAGTGATCTAATAATAATTTAAGAAGGGTGGAGAATATATTATTTAAAAAAAATAATAATAATAAATTAAATTGTTGTATAAATTATAGATTGAGTTTTAAATATAGGATTTTCATATTATAGGAAAAATGATGGCAGCCACTCCAGTGGAAATACTAGGATTAAAATATCCATTGTGTAAAGAGCTGATACACAAGAGGAAATGGAAACTCTGATAAAAAATCATAAAACTACAGGCAACAGTAAAAAGAGAGAAAAAAGATAAGCAAAAAGGGAAAAAGAGAGGGAAGTGCTAGCCATGTTCAAAAAGGAAGGAGAAAACCCATTGAAAAGTATAAAACAGGCAAGAAAAATACTAAAAGAGGCAGATAAAGAAACAAAGAAAAAAGAAGAGTTGTATTCTAAACCACTCCCATATCTGCCCCCAGGGGACAGTTCCCAATACTTAAGGGTACTGTAGAGGTGTCTGGAGAAATGCAAATGCAAGGACAAGTAGAATTGGAAGACAAACAAAAAGAACCAAACGTAAGACCAAAGAGGCAACAAAATAAAAAGAATGAAGGATATTTACCATTAGATTGTTATAAACAGGCACACATGGCATTAAAATGATGAAAGCAAACTATGAAGGGAAAACAGGAAATGAGGAAACTTTAGAGCAGATGAGAAGAGAAGAAAAGGAGATTGAAGCACAAGCAGGCTATGGAAGAAGAAATAGAAAGGGAAATTAAACAAACAGAAAAATGTATTGAAGATGCACATAAAATGGTGAAAGACAGAAGTAAACTATTAAAAAGCAAAGAGGAAGTGAGTGAAGGGGAGGAGTTATCATTTGATAAAGAAACATGGGAACAAGGAAGAGAAAAAGGAAGACTTAGACCACTGGCTACACAACTCCACATTTTAATTAAGGGTACACAGGGACAGTATGTCCCCTGGGCCACACAGGACCTTGAGGGGCTGGTCACTCGCCTTCCAGATATCCATGAGAGTGGATTAAAGTGTTTGAAGAAGAAACTATGGGCAAACTTTTAGCTGTGGGGGACATTAAAGCATTAATGGCAACATTGCTTAGAAATGCTGTGATTGAAGCCATGCCACAAGCTGTAAAGAGCAGGCTGGAGGACGTGGTCGATTTAAATCCTAAAACACACAAAGAGTTCTGTGACCATGTATCTCATGCAGTGAAGCAACTTAGAAAAAATCAACAGAAGCTCAAAATTTAAGAGAAGGAGCTACAGAGAAAATTAACGCAGTTACAACTTGAAGAGCTGACAAAAAAGAACAAGAAAAAGATTCAAGCTTCAATAAAGAAAGAAGAATCAGAACAAATGACATGTCTTAATAGATGAATAAAAATATTACACGTGCTTAAAACTTTATATCTGATATCTGAAGACGTCTAAAATTTGTATCTTGTTATCCCTGGGAGACAGTGTGAAAGTGAATCCATTACAGAGTTTCAAAGATTTGGTTTTGAGTTAACTAAAGATAACTTGTGTAGTGAAATGTTGAATGAGAGCAAGATTGGGTGACCAAGTTCAAATAAATTTGTATTCAAAGTCTATAGGACATTTTAAGGTAATAATGGAACTTGTTGATTAAATACCAAAATAAGATAAAAAGGAATTATTTTATGTTGGTTGGGAAAATTCATTCACCATTACTAGATTATTCTGAACCATGTTTGCAATTATAGAAGTAAAATTATGATTGAAGTCTTTAGTTTTACCATACGCATGTCATGCTGTTGTAGAATGAAGGATTCTTTTGTTTTATTGTAGTATACTTAGATAATAAAGGTAGCTGCTTTCTGCAGTTTGCAAAGAAAAAACTGCTTGCTGTTTTTCTGCAATGAAGAACTTGCTTGACTAAAATAGAATGAGGGAACTGCTGTTTTTGACCAAATGACTTTTTTCATTTATTTTATTTAATTTATTTTTATTTAACCTTTTTATTAAGGAACCATTGAAAGAGATGGTTGAAAAGTGAAAATTTAGATAAAGAGCTGATTGCTCAGACATAATTTAGTCAAGAGTTTATAAAGGTTCAATTTGATTAATGCAGTCTCTGAGTGTTAAAAATTTCAGATGGCTTCTGGAACAGAGCCTTGATGAAGGGAAGCAAAGAACTGGAGTCTGTCTAACAATGAGTCTCGAAAAGCAAAGACTCAGCTGCAGAGAGAAGAAGAGTGAGGGGCTGATGGATTGTCAACTCCCTCCTGAAAAAGGAGGGCACACGTCAACATGGAGAAAGGCTGACTTAAAGCAGGAAAAGGTGAATCTTCACTTGAGACTTTTCCTAAGGGTAATGAGAACATCCTGAAATGCAAAACTGGCAGGATCAATCAAACGCCAGAATGAGGAAGAGGCAGAGAAACAACAGAGACCATACACCACAACATCAGTCCTTTGAGTGCCATCACTGACTGACGACCCAATGCAACAGCTAAACAACTTCAACAGACTGATGATCTAACCAGAAGTACTTCCATCCCTTCCCTTTGTGGGCACAGGTGCTGCACATTTAATGATCACTCACTAAAGAGACTGCTTCAAATTGTGTTAATTATTTTATTAACTGTATTAATTTTGATTATTCACTGGTCTCTCAGCAGTTCTCTGAATTCTGTGTTTTAACTAACATTCTCAATCTGCTTTTCAGTAGGTACCAGTCCAGCCATATGTCTGGAAGAAAAAGGAATTATGACAGACAGAAGTGGGTGCTTGACTCGCAAATTAGATAAAAATGGAGCTGGATTTGGCATAGTGAGGGCTATCTCATTAACCAACTATGGGGAAATTTACAACTTAATCATTGAAAACAGTACTGAGCTTTACAAATAAATAAAAAATAGCATCAAAAAGGGTAGACAAACTGTCTAATAAAATATAAAAAATAAATCAATAAATAAAAAACAATATTGCTTCTAAAATAAAAAATACTGGTCACTCCATTTTGTTTAATGGTAATTTACTAGGGCTAGATTGAATAAAATAACATTAAATGTTTTTACTCCAGAGATCCAAAATCATGAAATCATAAATGCTATCAACACTGGGGGTAACAAGATAGAAATGTTGATGGCCATGGATCCTAGATTGTACAGAGATCTCCAATCCTCTTCTCAAAGTAGCTCATGAGCAATAAGAAAAAATATGTGACTAAACTTTAAATTACACAAACAAATGACATTTGAGAAATTAAAATTGGCTCTCTCAATTGCACAAAGCAGACAATTATTCTAAACAAATAAATCTATTAAATTGTGTAAAAAACAAAAAACAAAAAAAACAAAAAGAGGTTTATACTGCATTGTTAAATTAAACTATATGGTGACTGATGTTGTCCAGATGCATCGAACATCCAGAAACTATGTGGAATGCTACCAGGTCTACGCTCAGTAGAGTGTAACAAAAATTGTTTGTTTTATCCTATTCAGAATACATGACATTCCACAGCTAAAACCATTTAGGTCACAATCAGATGACATCTCAAGAAAAAACATGTTTTTGGCCAAAAAGGGGGGTGTGAAAGAGTGTGAAAGATGGTGTTGTGGAGTGAATGAAGGTGTCTGACGAGACACTGAGGCCAATCAATTATTTTGCCAAAACAGCTGTATGCAAATTTTAAAATGTGGGCCCACAGGGCAAATTATGCCCAGTAAAATAATGACCATGGATGAATTTGGCTAAGTTTCCTGGTCAGTACCTAGGTTATTATTGTGGCAGAAAGAAAAACAGTGCCACACTTGCGCAGCGCATTACATGGGAAGGCAAAGCAAGAAATATTGCTCTGTCCACCCCATATCTAACTTTCTTTTCACTTTCACTTTTCAGCATATCATAATGGAGCTGATTCTGTGTCAACAGTATAAAATATTGTCTTTCTGATTGTTAACATAAATAAAGTGGGTTGAGTGTTTTCCAGGTGAAAATGCCTATGCTACTGAGCAAGATAGGCCCAGGAAATTATCTAATGATATAGTGGAACTCAGTTTATAAAACAAAAAGATAAATGAATTAGTAAATTGTTGAGAATAAATTTGAAATCATTTGAAAAATAATAAGGATGCAAATAACTGAGTAAAACCAAATTCTTTATTATATTATAGATGGGTATTAGCCCTATACTCATTATATTGACAGAACTGGGTTTGTGAGAGCTCAAAAAAGGGGCCAGGACAGCCCTCAACCCACATGAAGTTTCCACAGGACAACTGGCCAGATGAGCAAATGAGCAGATGAGCATGCTTGATATCACTAACAAAAACTGTGAAGGTTTCCATTTACAGGTTACAGCAATTCTGTCAAGGCCAGGGAATGGTTTGCTCCACCAATAAGAACCACTTCAACAACCCCACACAGCATGAAGTGAGGGGTGAAGGGTGTGCTAGTAACGACCCTCCCTTGCCAACGAGGGAAAGACCATTGCAACGACTTGTAAAGAGTCACCCTGGTGAAGATGGAATGATTGATGGGTGATGGCTAATAAGATGATCAAAATACTTTGGAGCAGATGTGGGCCAACAAATGGAAAAAAGGAGGTGGAAAGAAAAGGAAACGACAAGCAGACAACTTAGGAAAAAGTGACAAGAAGAAACCAGTGACATAAGATGAAGTGCAAACTATTGACTTTTCAATTATTGGGTGAAACTAACAGTGGCTTTGACTTAATTCAAAAAGAACAAGAACTAGATGAGAAGAAAAAACTATCTAGACAAAATATGCACATTGTAGATGATAATCATAATATTACTTTTAAGAAAAGGGGTAATTCAGATATATTATGGGACAAGGCAGAAGACAATAATTGGTATAAATGGGTAAATTACACAGCAGAAAAGGAGAAATGAGAAAACTGCATAGTTTGCTTTGAAGCAAGACCAATTCTATATTGTACTAATACCTATACACAGTTCTAGTTGTAGAATATTTCATGATGAATGGTTTAACAACTGTCCAGGACTATCTAATGTAATGGGGTTAGATGTAGTAAGATTGGGAGGTAAATGTTTTATAGAAAGAGGCAGAGAGATAAATATCTTTAGAAACTGTACCCAAAAAATGTCATTTTGCCCATATTGGTGCCAGTTTCTACAATCTACGACAAACTACAGAGAAGCAACTGAATTACAGTGCATACGTACCCGTAAATGGCCAATAGTACAGAAAACAAAAGTACAAAAGCCACAAGGAGGAATACAATTAATGGCAGATCAGGAATTTGAATGTTATGAAAAGAAGAGACATAGTGATGTAGGAAAAGTTGAAGGAAAATGCCGCAAAATATGGAAAACACCACGATGTAAAGATGACTATTTAATGATAAAACAAGGCCAACCACCTATATTTGATGACATCGATATTGCAGTGACAGACATGTGTGAATTAGAATAATTCCTCTTAACAACATTATAAGAAAAATGGTCAGGATTATGTACTAGGGCTATACTGACACATAAAATGAGCCACATCTCACTAGAAGAGGAAGCAACAAATGAAGAAAAATCCAGATCTAAAAGGGCCTATGAAAAAGACCCTGCAGTTTATAGATTCAATTGGTCAACCAAAAGGTATACCTTATGAGTTTAAAGCAAGAGATGTAGTCAAATCAGGGTTTGAATCAATATTTGTTTGGATTACGCAAAATAAAAATACAGAATGGATCAATTACATATATTACAATCAGCAAAGATGTATTAATTACACTGATGATGCCTTATCACTATTAGGAGAGCAATTAGATGCAACAAGCAGAATGACATGTCAAAACAAAATAGATTTGGATTATTTGCTAACTGAAAAAGGAAAAGTATGGGCTATGTTTAAAATAATATTACTCCAAAATGAGCGTTTAGTGAAGTAATAATAAAATAAATAAATAAATAAAACTAAACCTAAGGTTAAAATTTAAACCTAACGCTGGGACTGATAATAAAATTTGGGATTGGTTTGATCTAAAGTTAGGAGCATGGGGAGCATGGTTAGCTAAATTAGGAATGTTTTTAGGAGTTGCAGTATTAATATGAAGATTACTGTTTTGTTGTGTGTTTCCTATACTGAGGTCATTAGTTGTCAAAGCCACAGCTAAGCAAATGGAAATACTAAGATGTCAAGATGATGAAAAATGGAATTTGAAGTGTAATCAAAATGTACACTACCAGGACTGGGCTTATGCACGCTCATGCTTATAATATTGTTTTATCTTAAATAAGGAATTAGGGAGACAGGATCTTTTACTCCTTCCTAGTCAATTGTGGGGGAGAGGTTTGGTCCTGCTGCTCCGCCAGAGTACTGTTGCATAGTCTAGTCATTGGTGATAAAACTGTGACTTAATTTGGTCACTAGGTAGTAATAATTGATGAGACTGAATTATGAAACAACACTCTGGGTAAAAACAAGTAAAAATGAGACTTAGTAAGTCTCAAAGGGGGGAATGACGAAGAGTTTTATTTGTGTAATCAAAACCCCAAGACTCTGAAAATGATTCCTCATAGCACTGGCAGAAGCCACCACACTCGCGCATACATATAAACTTCCATGCAGACACACCTATAAACATTCGCGCATACATATAAACTTCCATGCAGACACACCTATAAACATTCGCACATACATATAAACTTCCATGCAGACACACCTATAAATATTCGCACATACATATAAACTCGAAGCGCGCGCATACACATCCATAAAACACTCGCGCATACATATAAACTTCCATGCAGACACACCTATAAATAGCTACTCGCGCATACATATAAACTTCCATGCAGACACACCTATAAATAGCTACTCGCGCATACATATAAACTTCCATGCAGACACACCTATAAATAGCTACTCGCGCATACATATAAACTTCCATGCAGACACACCTATAAACATTCGCACATACATATAAACTCGATGCGCGCGCATACACATCCATAAAACACTCGCGCATACAAATAAACTTCCATGCAGACACACCTATAAACATTCGCACATACATATAAACTCGATGCGCGCATACACATCCATAAAACACTCGCGCATACATATAAACTTCCATGCAGACACACCTATAAACATTCGCACATACATATAAACTCGATGCACGCGCATACACATCCATAAAACACTCGCGCATACAAATAAACTTCCATGCAGACACACCTATAAATAGCTACTGGCGCATACATATAAACTTCCATGCAGACACACCTATAAACATTCGCACATACATATAAACTCGATGCGCGCGCATACACATCCATAAAACACTCCCGCATACATATAAACTTCCATGCAGACACACCTACTACTCGCGCATACATATAAACTTCCATGCAGACACACATATAAACATTCGCACATACATATAAACTCGATGCGCGCTCATACACATCCATAAAACACTCGCGCATACAAATAAACTTCCATGCAGACACACCTATAAATACTCGCGCATACATATAAACTTCCATGCAGACACACCTATAAATAGCTACTCGCGCATACATATAAACTTCCATGCAGACACACCTATAAATAGCTACTCGCGCATACATATAAACTTCCATGCAGACACACCTATAAATAGCTACTCGCGCATACATATAAACTTCCATGCAGACACACCTATAAATAGCTACTCGCGCATACATATAAATTTCCATGCAGAAACACCTATAAACATTCGCACATACATATAAACTTGATGCGCGCGCATACACATCCATAAAACACTCCCGCATACATATAAACTTCCATGCAGACACACCTATAAATAGCTACTTGCGCATACATATAAACTTCCATGCAGATCTATAAACATTCGCACATACATATAAACTCGATGCGCGCGCATACACATCCATAAAACACTCCCGCATACATATAAACTTCCATGCAGACACACCTATAAATAGCTACTCGCGCATACATATAAACTTCCATGCAGACACACCTATAAACATTCGCACATACATATAAACTCGATGCGCACGCATACACATCCATAAAACACTCGCGCATACAAATAAACTTCCATGCAGACACACCTATACTGGCGCATACATATAAACTTCCATGCAGACACACCTATAAATAGCTACTCGCGCATACATATAAACTTCCATGCAGACACACCTATAAACATTCGCACATACATATAAACTCGATGCGCGCGCATACACATCCATAAAACACTCGCGCATACAAATAAACTTCCATGCAGACACACCTATAAATAGCTACTCGCGCATACATATAAACTTCCATGCAGACACACCTATAAACATTCGCACATACATATAAACTCGATGCGCGCGCATACACATCCATAAAACACTCGAGCATACAAATAAATTTCCATGCAGACACACCTATAAATACTCGCGCATACATATAAACTTCCATGCAGACACACCTATAAACATTCGCACATACATATAAACTCGATGCGCGCGCATACACATCCATAAAACACTCCCGCATACATATAAACTTCCATGCAGACACACCTATAAATAGCTACTCGCGCATACATATAAACTTCCATGCAGAAACACCTATAAATATTCGCACATACATATAAACTCGATGCGCGCGCATAAACATCCATAAAACACTCGTGCATACATATAAACTTCCATGCAGACACACCTATAAACATTCGCACATACATATAAACTCGATGCGCGCGCATACACATCCATAAAACACTCGCGCATACAAATAAACTTCCATGCAGACACACCTATAAATACTGGCGCATACATATAAACTTCCATGCAGACACACCTATAAATAGCTACTCGCGCATACATATAAACTTCCATGCAGACACACCTATAAACATTCGCACATACATATAAACTCGATGCGCGCGCATACACATCCATAAAACACTCGCGCATACAAATAAACTTCCATGCAGACACACCTATAAATACTCGCGCATACATATAAACTTCCATGCAGACACACCTATAAATAGCTACTCGCGCATACATATAAACTTCCATGCAGACACACCTATAAACATTCGCACATACATATAAACTCGATGCGCGCGCATACACATCCATAAAACACTCCCGCATACATATAAACTTCCATGCAGACACACCTATAAATAGCTACTCGCGCATACATATAAACTTCCATGCAGATACACCTATAAACATTCGCACATACATATAAACTCGATGCGCGCGCATACACATCCATAAAACACTCGCGCATACATATAAACTTCCATGCAGACACACCTATAAATAGCTACTCGCGCATACATATAAACTTCCATGCAGACACACCTATAAATACTCGCGCATACATATAAACTTCCATGCAGACACACCTATAAACATTCGCACATACATATAAACTCGATGCGCGCGCATACACATCCATAAAACACTCGCGCAAACATATAAACTTCCATGCAGACACACCTATAAATACTCGCGCATACATATAAACTTCCATGCAGACACACCTATAAATACTCGCGCATACATATAAACTTCCATGCAGACACACCTATAAATAGCTACTCCCGCATACATATAAACTTCCATGCAGACACACCTATAAATACTCGCGCATACATATAAACTTCCATGCAGACACACCTATAAATAGCTACTCGCGCATACATATAAACTTCCATGCAGACACACCTATAAACATTCGCACATACATATAAACTCGATGCGCGCGCATACATATCCATAAAACACTCGAGCATACATATAAACTTCCATGCAGACACACCTATAAATAGCTACTCGCGCATACATATAAACTTCCATGCAGACACACCTATAAATAGCTACTCGCGCATACATATAAACTTCCATGCAGACACACCTATAAATAGCTACTCGCGCATACATATAAACTTCCATGCAGACACACCTATAAATAGCTACTCGCGCATACATATAAACTTCCATGCAGACACACCTATAAATAGCTACTCGCGCATACATATAAACTTCCATGCAGACACACCTATAAATAGCTACTCGCGCATACATATAAACTTCCATGCAGACACACCTATAAACATTTGCACATACATAAAAACTCGATGCGCGCGCATACACATCCATAAAACACTCACGCATACATATAAACTTCCATGTAGACACACCTATAAATAGCTACTGGCGCATACATATAAAATTCCATGCAGACACACCTATAAACATTCGCACATACATATAAACTCGATGCGCGCGCATACACATCCATAAAACACTCGAGCATACAAATAAACTTCCATGCAGACACACCTATAAATACTCGCGCATACATATAAACTTCCATGCAGACACACCTATAAACATTCGCACATACATATAAACTCGATGCGCGCGCATACACATCCATAAAACACTCCCACATACATATATTAATTTCCATGCTGACACACCTATAAATAGCTACTCGCGCATACATATAAACTTCCATGCAGACACACCTATAAATAGCTACTCGCACATTCGCACATACATATAAACTCGATGCGCGCGCATACACATCCATAAAACACTCTCGCATACAAATAAACTTCCATGCAGACACACCTATAAATACTCGCGCATACATATAAACTTCAATGCAGACACATCCATAAAACACTCGCGCATACAAATAAACTTCCATGCAGACACACCTATAAATAGCTACTCGCGCATACATATAAACTTCCATGCAGACACACCTATAAATAGCTACTCGCACATACATATAAACTTCCATGCAGACACACCTATAAACATTCGCACATACATATAAACTCGATGCGCGCGCATACACATCCATAAAACACTCGCGCATACAAATAAACTTCCATGCAGACACACCTATAAATACTCGCGCATACATATAAACTTCCATGCAGACACACCTATAAACATTCGCACATACATATAAACTCGATGCGCGCGCATACACATCCATAAAACACTCGCGCATACAAATAAACTTCCATGCAGACACACCTATAAATACTCGCGCATACATATAAACTTCCATGCAGACACACCTATAAATAGCTACTCGCGCATACATATAAACTTCCATGCAGCACACCTATAAACATTCGCACATACATATAAACTCGATGCGCGCGCATACACATCCATAAAACACTCGCGCATACATATAAACTTCCATGCAGACACACCTATAAATAGCTACTCGCGCATACATATAAACTTCCATGCAGACACACCTATAAATAGCTACTCGCACATACATATAAACTTCCATGCAGACACACCTATAAATAGCTACTCGCACATTCGCACATACATATAAACTCGATGCGCGCGCATACACATCCATAACACACTCGCGCATACAAATAAACTTCCATGCAGACACACCTATAAACATTCGCTCATACATATAAACTCGATGCGCGCGCATACACATCCATAAAACACTCTCGCATACAAATAAACTTCCATGCAGACACACCTATAAATACTCGCGCATACATATAAACTTCCATGCAGACACACCTATAAACATTCGCACATACATATAAACTCGATGCGCGCGCATACACATCCATAAAACACTCGCGCATACATATAAACTTCCATGCAGACACACCTATAAATAGCTACTCCCGCATACATATAAACTTCCATGCAGACACACCTATAAACATTCGCACATACATATAAACTCGATGCGCGCGCATACACATCCATAAAACACTCGCGCATACAAATAAACTTCCATGCAGACACACCTATAAATACTCGCGCATACATATAAACTTCCATGCAGACACACCTATAAACATTCGCACATACATATAAACTCGATGCGCGCGCATACACATCCATAAAACACTCGCGCATACATATAAACTTCCATGCAGACACACCTATAAATAGCTACTCGCGCATACATATAAACTTCCATGCAGACACACCTATAAATAGCTACTCGCGCATACATATAAACTTCCATGCAGACACACCTATAAATAGCTACTCGCGCATACATATAAACTTCCATGCAGACACACCTATAAACATTCGCACATACATATAAACTCGATGCGCGCGCATACACATCCATAAAACACTCGCGCATACATATAAACTTCCATGCAGACACACCTATAAATAGCTACTCCCGCATACATATAAACTTCCATGCAGACACACCTATAAATAGCTACTCGCGCATACATATAAACTTCCATGCAGACACACCTATAAACATTCGCACATACATATAAACTCGATGCGCGCGCATACACATCCATAAAACACTCGCGCATACATATAAACTTCCATGCAGACACACCTATAAATAGCTACTCGCACATTCGCACATACATATAAACTCGATGCGCGCGCATACACATCCATAAAACACTCTCGCATACAAATAAACTTCCATGCAGACACACCTATAAATACTCGCGCATACATATAAACTTCCATGCAGACACACCTATAAACATTCGCACATACATATAAAGTCGATGCGCGCGCATACACATCCATAAAACACTCCCGCATACAAATAAACTTCCATGCAGACACACCTATAAATACTCGCGCATACATATAAACTTCCATGCAGACACACCTATAAACATTCGCACATACATATAAACTCGATGCGCGCGCATACACATCCATAAAACACTCGCGCATACATATAAACTTCCATGCAGACACACCTATAAATACTCGCGCATACATATAAACTTCCATGCAGACACACCTATAAATAGCTACTCGCGCATACATATAAACTTCCATGCAGACACACCTATAAATAGCTACTCGCGCATACATATAAACTTCCATGCAGACACACCTATAAATAGCTACTCGCGCATACATATAAACTTCCATGCAGACACACCTATAAATAGCTACTCGCTACTCGCGCATACATATAAACTTCCATGCAGACACACCTATAAATACTCGCGCATACATATAAACTCGATGCGCGCGCATACACATCCATAAAACACTCGCGCATACAAATAAACTTCCATGCAGACACACCTATAAATACTCGCGCATACATATAAACTTCCATGCAGACACACCTATAAATAGCTACTCGCGCATACATATAAACTTCCATGCAGACACACCTATAAATAGCTACTCGCGCATACATATAAACTTCCATGCAGACACACCTATAAATAGCTACTCGCGCATACATATAAACTTCCATGCAGACACACCTATAAACATTCGCACATACATATAAACTCGATGCGCGCGCATACACATCCATAAAACACTCGCGCATACAAATAAACTTCCCTGCAGACACACCTATAAATAGCTACTCGCGCATACATATAAACTTCCATGCAGACACACCTATAAATAGCTACTGGCGCATACATATAAACTTCCATGCAGACACACCTATAAATAGCTACTCGCGCATACATATAAACTTCCATGCAGACACACATATAAATAGCTACTTGCGCATACATATAAACTTCCATGCAGACACACCTATAAACATTTGCACATACATATAAACTCGATGCGCGCGCATACACATCCATAAAACACTCGCGCATACATATAAACTTCCATGCAGACACACCTATAAATACTCGCGCATACATATAAACTTCCATGCAGACACACCTATAAATAGCTACTCGCGCATACATATAAACTTCCATGCAGACACACCTATAAACATTCGCACATACATATAAACTCGATGCGCGCGCATACACATCCATAAAAAACTTGCGCATACATATAAACTTCCATGCAGACACACCTATAAATAGCTACTCGCGCACACATATAAACTTCCATGCAGACACACCTATAAATAGCTACTCGCGCATACATATAAACTTCCATGCAGACACACCTATAAATAGCTACTCGCGCATACATATAAACTTCCATGCAGACACACCTATAAATAGCTACTCGCTACTCGCGCATACATATAAACTTCCATGCAGACACACCTATAAATACTCGCGCATACATATAAACTCGATGCGCGCGCATACACATCCATAAAACACTCGCGCATACAAATAAACTTCCATGCAGACACACCTATAAATACTCGCGCATACATATAAACTTCCATGCAGACACACCTATAAATAGCTACTCGCGCATACATATAAACTTCCATGCAGACACACCTATAAATAGCTACTCGCGCATACATATAAACTTCCATGCAGACACACCTATAAATAGCTACTCGCGCATACATATAAACTTCCATGCAGACACACCTATAAACATTCGCACATACATATAAACTCGATGCGCGCGCATACACATCCATAAAACACTCGCGCATACAAATAAACTTCCCTGCAGACACACCTATAAATAGCTACTCGCGCATACATATAAACTTCCATGCAGACACACCTATAAATAGCTACTCGCGCATACATATAAACTTCCATGCAGACACACCTATAAATAGCTACTCGCGCATACATATAAACTTCCATGCAGACACACATATAAATAGCTACTTGCGCATACATATAAACTTCCATGCAGACACACCTATAAACATTTGCACATACATATAAACTCGATGCGCGCGCATACACATCCATAAAACACTCGCGCATACATATAAACTTCCATGCAGACACACCTATAAATAGCTACTCGCACATTCGCACATACATATAAACTCGATGCGCGCGCATACACATCCATAAAACACTGGAGCATACAAATAAACTTCCATGCAGACACACCTATAAATACTCGCGCATACATATAAACTTCCATGCAGACACACCTATAAACATTCGCACATACATATAAACTCGATGCACGCGCATACACATCCATAAAACACTCGCGCATACAAATAAACTTCCATGCAGACACACCTATAAATACTCGCGCATACATATAAACTTCCATGCAGACACACCTATAAACATTCGCACATACATATAAACTCGATGCGCGCGCATACACATCCATAAAACACTCGCGCATACATATAAACTTCCATGCAGACACACCTATAAACATTCGCACATACATATAAACTCGATGCACGCGCATACACATCCATAAAACACTCGCGCATACAAATAAACTTCCATGCAGACACACCTATAAATACTCGCGCATACAAATAAACTTCCATGCAGACACACCTATAAACATTCGCACATACATATAAACTCGATGCGCACGCATACACATCCATAAAACACTCGCGCATACATATAAACTTCCATGCAGACACACCTATAAATACTCGCGCATACATATAAACTTCCATGCAGACACACCTATAAATAGCTACTCGCGCATACATATAAACTTCCATGCAGACACACCTATAAACAGCTACTCGCGCATACATATAAACTTCCATGCAGACACACCTATAAACATTCGCACATACATATAAACTCGATGCGCGCGCATACACATCCATAAAACAGTCGCGCATACAAATAAACTTCCATGCAGACACACCTATAAATACTCGCGCATACATATAAACTTCCATGCAGACACACCTATAAACATTCGCACATACATATAAACTTGATGCGCGCGCATACACATCCATAAAACACTCGAGCATACAAATAAACTTCCATGCAGACACACCTATAAATACTCGCGCATACATAAACTTCCATGCAGACACACCTATAAACATTCGCACATACATATAAACTCGATGCGCGCGCATACACATCCATAAAACACTCGCACATACATATAAACTTCCATGCAGACACACCTATAAATAGCTACTCGCGCATACATATAAACTTCCATGCAGACACACCTATAAACATTCGCACATACATATAAACTCAATGCGCGCGCATACACATCCATAAAACACTCCCGCATACATATAAACTTCCATGCAGACACACCTATAAATAGCTACTCGCGCATACATATAAACTTCCATGCAGACACACCTATAAACATTCGCACATACATATAAACTCGATGCGCGCGCATACACATCCATAAAACACTCGCGCATACATATAAACTTCCATGCAGACACACCTATAAATAGCTACTCGCGCATACATATAAACTTCCATGCAGACACACCTATAAATAGCTACTCGCGCATACATATAAACTTCCATGCAGACACACCTATAAACATTCGCACATACATTTAAACTCGATGCGCGCGCATACACATCCATAAAACACTAGCGCATACAAATAAACTTCCATGCAGACACACCTATAAATACTCGCGCATACATATAAACTTCCATGCAGACACACCTATAAACATTCGCACATACATATAAACTCGATGCGCGCGCATACACATCCATAAAACACTCGCGCATACATATAAACTTCCATGCAGACACACCTATAAATACTCGCGCATACATATAAACTTCCATGCAGACACACCTATAAATAGCTACTCGCGCATACATATAAACTTCCATGCAGACACACCTATAAACAGCTACTCGCGCATACATATAAACTTCCATGCAGACACACCTATAAACATTCGCACATACATATAAACTCGATGCGCGCGCATACACATCCATAAAACACTCGCGCATACATATAAACTTCCATGCAGAGACACCTATAAATAGCTACTCGCGCATACATATAAACTTCCATGCACACACCTATAAACATTCGCACATACATATAAAATCGATGCGCGCGCATACACATACATAAAACACTCGCGCAAACATATAAACTTCCATGCAGACAGACCTATAAATAGCTACTCGCGCATACATATAAACTTCCATGCAGACACACCTATAAACATTCGCACATACATATAAACTCGATGCGCGCATACACATCCATAAAACAGTCGCGCATACAAATAAACTTCCATGCAGACACACCTATAAATACTGGCGCATACATATAAACTTCCATGCAGACACACCTATAAATAGCTACTCGCGCATACATATAAACTTCCATGCAGACACACCTATAAACATTCGCACATACATATAAACTCGATGCGCGCGCATACACATCCATAAAACACTCGCGCATACATATAAACTTCCATGCAGACACACCTATAAATACTCGCGCATACATATAAACTTGCATGCAGACACACCTTTAAACATTCGCACATACATATAAACTCGATGCGCGCGCATACACATCCATAAAACACTCGCGCATACAAATAAACTTCCATGCAGACACACCTATAAATACTCGCGCATACATATAAACTTGCATGCAGACACACCTATAAACATTCGCACATACATATAAACTCGATGCACGCGCATACACATCCATAAAACACTCGCGCATACAAATAAACTTCCATGCAGACACACCTATAAAACACTGGAGCATACAAATAAACTTCCATGCAGACACACCTATAAATAGCTACTCGCGCATACATATAAACTTCCATGCAGACACACCTATAAACATTCGCACATACATATAAACTCGATGCGCGCGCATACACATCCATAGAACACTCGCGCATACATATAAACTTCCATGCAGACACACCTATAAATACTCGCGCATACATATAAACTTGCATGCAGACACACCTATAAACATTCGCACATACATATAAACTGGATGCGCGCGCATACACATCCATAAAACACTCGCGCATACATATAAACTTCCATGCAGACACACCTATAAATACTCGCGCATACATATAAACTTGCATGCAGACACACCTATAAACATTCGCACATACATATAAACTCGATGCACGCGCATACACATCCATAAAACACTCGCGCATACAAATAAACTTCCATGCAGACACACCTATAAATACTGGCGCATACATATAAATTTCCATGCAGACACACCTATAAATAGCTACTCGCGCATACATAAAAACTTCCATGCAGACACACCTATAAACATTCGCACATACATATAAACTCGATGCGCGCGCATACACATCCATAAAACACTCTCGCATACATATAAACTTCCATGCAGACACACCTATAAATACTCGCGCATACATATAAACTTCCATGCAGACACACCTAGAAATAGCTACTCGCGCATACATATAAACTTCCATGCAGACACACCTATAAATAGCTACTCGCGCATACATATAAACTTCCATGCAGACACACCTATAAATAGCTACTCGCGCATACATATAAACTTCCATGCAGACACACCTATAAACATTCGCACATACATATAAACTCGATGCGCGCGCATACACATCCATAAAACACTCCCGCATACATATAAACTTCCATGCAGACACACCTATAAATAGCTACTCGCGCATACATATAAACTTCCATGCAGACACACCTATAAACATTCGCACATACATATAAACTCGATGCGCGCGCATACACATCCATAAAACACTCGCGCATACAAATAAACTTCCATGCAGACACACCTATAAATACTCGCGCATACATATAAACTTCCATGCAGACACACCTATAAATAGCTACTCGGGCATACATATAAACTTCCATGAAGACACACCTATAAATAGCTACTCGCGCATACATATAAACTTCCATGCAGACACACCTATAAACATTAGCACATACATATAAACTCGATGCGCGCGCATACACATCCATAAAACACTCGCGCATACATATAAACTTCCATGCAGACACACCTATAAATAGCTACTCGCGCATACATATAAACTTCCATGCAGACACACCTATAAACATTCGCACATACATATAAACTCGATGCGCGCACATACACATCCATAAAACACTCGCGCATACATATAAACTTCCATGCAGACACACCTATAAATACTCGCGCATACATATAAACTTCCATGCAGACACACCTATAAACATTCGCACATACATATAAACTCGATGCGCGCGCATACACATCCATAAAACACTCGCGCATACATATAAACTTCCATGCAGACACACCTATAAATAGCTACTCGCGCATACATATAAACTTCCATGCAGACACACCTATAAATAGCTACTTGTGCATACATATAAACTTCCATTCAGACACACCTATAAATAGCTACTCGCACATTCGCACATACATATAAACTCGATGCGCGCGCATACACATCCATAAAACACTCGCGCAGACATATAAACTTCCATGCAGACACACCTATAAATAGCTACTCGCACATTCGCACATACATATAAACTCGATGCGCGCGCATACACATCCATAAAACACTCGCGCATACATATAAACTTCCATGCAGACACACCTATAAACATTCGCACATACATATAAACTCGATGCGCGCTCATACACATTCATAAAACACTCGCGCATACAAATAAACTTCCATGCAGACACACCTATAAACATTCGCACATGCATATAAACTCGATGCGCGCATACACATCCATAAAACACTCGCGCATACATATAAACTTCCATGCAGACTAGGGTGACCACCCGTCCCGCATTTTGCAGGACCGTCCCGAAATTGGGGGCTTTGTACCGCTTCCTGCAAGAGGTAAGGTGCGTCCCGCATTTCAATTATGTATTCTGTATGTTTTTTTTTTTCATCCCAGAAACTGAAATACCAAAATAAGAAATACATTAAAAACTGACTGGCATTTAAAACCCCATTTGCGCAGTCGTCATGTTCTAGCTAAGAAAATAACCAACCCACACAGTCGTAGACAGGGAGTTTTCCGCAGATGACGACTGCGTGGACGGCACAAAGGATGTGCGGACCTCATCAAGGGCTCGAGCACCACCGACGGAAATGGTGGAGCGCACACGGAAAAACACGATATTCTCCTTTCATTGAAAAAAAAAAAAAAAAACGGTTGCAGCTTTCAGACACGACTTTCTTCTCATTTTAATAGTTCATTTGAGGCGGTTTCTATGGCGTTATTTTAATGAAAAGTGTCCAGAGCGCATTCTTGTAATGCGAGAATGCAGCAAATGTCTCTGTTTGCAGGATTCTCTTCACTCTCACACAAAACAGATGCGCGCTCTCTCTCGATCAGACATTAGGGCTACGTGTGCAAGCTCAAAACTTATACTCTCTCCTGGATTTAATGTTGCCAGAAGCGCAACTTGGAGTGTGGGCAATGGGCATCCATCGGCAGAAACATAAATCGGCACACAAGACAACGGACGTAATGTAAATCAGTATTTAAATAACATAACAGTAGTAAATGTATCTGTCTCACACGTGTCCCGCATTGTCCCGCAAAATCACATCTACTGTCCCGCAACAGATCTATTGCCAGGTGGTCACCCTAATGCAGACACACCTATAAATACTCGCACATACATATAAACTCCCATGCAGACACACCTATAAACATAAACTCGATGCGCGCATACACATCCATAAAACACTCGCGCATACAAATAAACTTCCATGCAGACACACCTATAAATACTCGCTCATACATATAAACTTCCATGCAGACACACCTATAAATATTCGCACATACATACAAACTCGATGCCCGCGCATACACATCCATAAAACACTCGCGCATACATATAAACTTCCATGCAGACACACCTATAAATAGCTACTCGCGCATACATATAAACTTCCATGCAGACACACCTATAAATATTCGCACATACATATAAACTCGATGCCCGCGCATACACATCCATAAAACACTCGCGCATACATATAAACTTCCATGCAGACACACCTATAAACATTCGCACATACATATAAACTCGATGCGCGCGCATACACATCCATAAAACACTCGCGCATACATATAAACTTCCATGCAGACACACCTATAAATAGCTACTCGCGCATACATATAAACTTCCATGCAGACACACCTATATGGAGCTTGAGAGGTCCTGCAAAAAAAAAAAATGGGAGAAACTGTCCAAAAATAGGTGTCGAGCTTGTAGCATCATGCTCAAAAAGACTTGAGGCTTTAATTGGTGTCAAAGGTGCTTTAACAAAGTATTGAGCAAAGGCTGTGAATACTTATGTACCTTTTTTTTTTTTTTTTTTAAATTTGCAAAGATTTCAAAAACTTCTTTCACGTTGTCATTATGTGGTATTGTCTGTAGAATCGAGGAAAATAATGAATTTGATCCATTTTGGAATAAGGCTGTAACATAACAAAATGTGGAAAAAGTAAAGCACTGTGAAAACTTTCCGGATGCACTGTATAAAGTTCTCCTAATGTGGCTAAGAGAATGTCCTTTCTTTGTCATCTTGAAACAATGTGCCAATGTTTTATTGATGACATTATATAATCTGTTACCTCAACAACATCCTTAAAATGTTGCAGGCCAAATGTTCTAGCTTTGTGAATACGTCACATTACAAGAACGTTTTTAAAAAATATTCCACCACCTCTAGCCTCAATGATGTTCTTATAATGTTTTGCTAATGTGGCTGAGAGAATGTTCTTTCTTTGTTATCTTGAAACATTGTAACAATGTTTTACTGAGAACATTGTATAATCTGTTACCTGAACAACATCCACAAAACATCCTTAAAATGTTGCAGGTAAAATGTTCCAGCTTTGTTTACACAACATTATAGGAACATTATCTGAAATGAGAAACATTCTTAAAACATTTTTTGAACATTACATTCAAATGTTTTCTCTAAAACATCAACCAAACCTGTACGGAATGTTATCCAAAGTTCTGAGAACGTTCCCTGCTAGCTGGGTAGTTTGATTATAGTAGGCTATACGCGAGTTTTTTTATTGCACTATTTTACTGTTGTTTTTTAATTAACAATATATCATAACAACTTATAAAGATCAAAATCTACAGAAGAGATTAACAAATAACATTGGTGTTGTCATAAGTTAACTAATCAATGGGAAAATTTCCTCACCGGCACAACCCTATTCTTAATGTTGGCTATGTTACAGATTTAATGTTGAGCACAATGTTAAAGGCTTCTTAAATACCATTACACTCGGTTGAAGAGTCAAGAAGGATGTGTTAATTTACTGTAGATTTCAATCTGTCATTAGTTGGTGACCCGGTGTAATTATAATAGCATAAATAAAAACAAATACACGTAATAGGCTATGTATGCCAATAGGCAAAACACATCTGCTTTTCCTCTAGATCACTTTACTATGGAAGCCCGTTTCCGCCAATGAATAAAAAATAAAACAAGGTCATTGCGACTTTTTATCTCACAATTCGGACTTTATAACTCGCAATTCTGAGATATAAACTCGCAATTCTGACTTTATAACTCGCAATTCTGAGATATAAACTCGCAATTCTGACTTTATAACTCGCAATTCTGACTTTATAACTCGCAATTCTGACTTTATAACTCGCAATTCTGACTTTATAACTCGCAATTCTGACTTTATAACTCGCAATTCTGACTTTATAACTCGCAATTCTGAGATATAAACTCGCAATTCTGAGATATAAACTCGCAATTCTGACTTTATAACTCGCAATTCTGAGATATAAACTCGCAATTCTGACTTTATAACTCGCAATTCTGACTTTATAACTCGCAATTCTGACTTTATAACTCGCAATTCTGAGATATAAACTCGCAATTCTGACTTTATAACTCGCAATTCTGAGATATAAACTCGCAATTCTGACTTTATAACTCGCAATTCTGAGATATAAACTCGCAATTCTGACTTTATAACTCGCAATTCTGACTTTTTTCAGAATTCTGATTTTTTTTCTCACAATTGCGAGTTTATATCTCACAACTCTGACTTTCTCGCACCATAGAAAACCACTCTCCGTGTAAGGCTTTGCAGTACTTTGTTCAATTAGCTGAACTATATATTGAACTAGATGAATGTTGCGTCCGAATATGATATGATACGGAAAACAAAACGAGGTGAAGGGGCGCCGCTTACTGTTTAGGTCTGGTCTTCTGTCACGGTGCACACACGAGGGAGGAACCAGGAACACGCAGACGAGGATATAAACTCAAATAACATACTTTACTGAACATCAGGACAAGGCAAGGCAGACAAGGACATCACACACCGGGGTTAACGAGTAGACCAGACAGCACGAAACTCAACAGGCAGGAACTTAAATACACACGCTAATGAGACAAACACACCTGAACAGAATGAACTAATAAATCACATGAAACAAGGACAGGAAACAAACCAAATATGGACACAAGGGGCAGGAACACATGACACACAGGACAGAACCCTGACAAAAAGCGTCTGCTAAATGAATAAATGTAAATATAAATGATGGTGCTGGAGATCATTTTTCAGATTTCACAAACATCTTAAGCAACTGTAAAACATACAGCTAACATAACTCTATGGTCTACAAATTCACAAATGTTTTACAAAATCAACCAAATATGTGGTGAAGAGGTTTATAAAGTGGCTAATTACATTGTTATTGTTCTCGTAGTATTCTGAAATCGAGTTGCCCACATATTCCAGAGGAGAAAATCCCATTCGGATAAACGACACTTATGTACTTCTTCAGAGGCCAAAGCCGCATAAACTGAACTGAGCTTGACGATGACATCACTGAAAATTGAGTGTTTACTATTGTTCTTTTGCATTATTGACACACTATTTTCCTATTTGATACTACTGCTTTGACACAATCTGTATTGATAAAAGCACTATATAAATAAAGGTGACTTGACTTGTGAAGTGAAGTGACATTCAGCCAAGTATGGTGACCCATACTCGGAATTCGTGCTCTGCATTTAACCCATCCAACGTGCACACACACAGCAGTGAACACACACCGTGAACACACACCCGGAGCAGTGGGCAGCCATTTTATGCTGCAGCGCCCGGGGAGCAGTTGGGGGTTCGGTGCCTTGCTCAAGGGCACCTCAGTCGTGGTATTGAGGGTGGAGAGAGTGCTGGACAGTCACTCCCCCCACCTACAATCCCTGCCAGCCCGAGACTCGAACCCGCAACCTTTGGATCACGAGTCCAACTCCCTAACCATTAGGCCACAACTTCCCCTAATGGTTCTTGGTTCTGTAGAAACAGTTTTTCTCAGACTGGTGTGAACTATTTACTGTATATGCTTTACACAACCACAGAATGAGGACAGTGCAGCTTTTAGTCGTCGGTAAGTTACTCAGTTTTTGATTTTATTGGTTTTGTAAGGACTGAATAGTTAAAAAAAAAGTGCATTTGTTCACAATGTTAAATTATAGAGAATAATCTGATCTGTGTTTCTTCACAGTTCTACTGGTGTGGTGTCAAACTACAGAGTGTTTAACTGATAAACAGGTGAAATTAGGAGAAAATGTGACTTTAGACTGTCAGATTGATGTAAAAGAGATTTATTGGGTTTTCCAGAAACTGTCAGATTCTCCAGTGCTAATACTGCGAACTTTCACAACACAATCTACAGCATCTCATATACAAGACCAAAGACTGAAAGACAAATATTCATCACTAACTTCAAGCCGTTTATTTATTAGGAATGTAACTATTGATGAATTAGGAATATATTATTGTGCAAAACTAAACAAAACTCTAAAGATCAGCAATGGCACCAGACTTCACATCATTGGTAAGTGTTTAAAATTATCTTGACAAATGAGTTTGATCTGTTGCTATATCTATGAATGATCTAAAAGCAGTTATCATGTACATATTGCATTCAATTTGTATTTTAACCTTTATTTCTATCACAGGTCTATGCACAATTGATGCATGTTAGGTATTTCCAAACACTAAACGATTGTATTTTCTGTTCAGAAGAAGCTGCTCGAGATCACAATCAGACAGAACTGAAAAATAACTCACAATATCCGAAATACACATCCATAAAACACTCGCGCATACAAATAAACTTCCATGCAGACACACCTATAAATACTCGCGCATACAAACCAAGCCTTATTCCAAATAACACTATTGTTACAATGTACCAATCAATAACACATTGTTACAATGTTTCAAGATAACAAAGAAAGAACATTCTCTCAGCCTCATTAGCAAAACATTATAAGAACATCATTGAGGCTAAAGGTGGTGGAATATTTTTTAAAAACATTCTTGTAATGTGACATATTAACAAAGCTAGAACAGTTGACCTGCATCATTGTAATCATTTTACAGGCAGGCCGTCATGTGCCTTTCACTGAGGAGTGGTTTCTGTCTGGCCACTCTACCATACAGGCCTGATTGGTGGAGTGCTGCAGAGATGGTTGTTCTTCTGGAAGGTTCTCATCTCTCCACAGAGAAACGCTGGAGTTCTGTCAGAGTGACCATCAGGTTCTTGGTCACCTCCCTGACTGAAAGGCCCTTCTCCCCCGATCTTTCAGTTTGGCCAGGCAGCCCGCTCTAGCAATCCTGTCTACAGACAATTCCGTGGACTTCATTGCTTGGTTTGTGCTCTGACATGCACTGTTAACTGTGGGACCTTATATAGACAGGTGTGTGCCTTTCCAAATCATGTCCAATCAACTGAATTTACCACAGGTGGACTCCAATCAAGTTGTAGAAACATCTCAAGGAGGATCAGTGGAAACAGGAGGCACCTGAGCTCAATTTTGAGTGTCACGGCAAAGGCTGTGAATACTTATGTACATGTGATTTTTATTTTTTTATAAATTTGCAAAGATTTCAAACAAACTTCTTTCACGTTGTCATTATGGGATATGTTTGTAGAATTTTTAGGAAAATAATGAATTTAATCCATTTTGGAATAAGGCCGTAACATAACAAAATGTGGAAAAAGTGAAGCGCTGTGAATACTTTCCGGATGCATTGTAAGGATGTCATTGAGGCCGGAGGTGATGGATTTATTTTTTATAAAACGTTTCTTTAATGTGATGTATTAACAAAGCTAGAATATTTTATTTGCAAAATTCTGAGGATATTTTGAGGATGTTGTTGAGGTAACATTATACAATTTTCTCAATAAAACACTGGCACAATGTTTCAAGATAACAAAGGAATAACATTCCCTCAGCCACATTAGGAGAATGTTATAAGGATGTCATTGAGGCCGGAGGTGATGGAATGTTTTTTTATAAAACATTCTTATAATGTGATGTAATAACAAAGCTGCAACATTTCACCTGCAACATTTTGAGGATGTTTTTTTGAGGTAACAGATTGTACAATGTTGTCAATAAAACATTGGCACAATGTTTCAAGACAACAAAGGAAGAGCATTCTCTCAGACACATTAGGAAAACGTTATAAGAACGTCATAGAGTGATGGAATGTTTTTTTTTTTAAACGTTCTTGTAACATGACGTAGTAATAAAGCTAGAACTTAACCTGCAACATTTTGAGGATGTTGTTGAGGTAACAGTTTATACAATATTGTCAATAAAACATTAGAACAATGTTTTAAGATAACAAAGGAAGAACATTCTCTCAGCCACGTTAGATAAACGTTATAAGGATGTAATTGAGGCCTGAGCTGGTGTAATATTTTTTTTTTATAAAACGTTTGGGAATGTTCTTGTTTACAAAGCTACACTCTAAAAAATATGGTTCTTTAAAGGTTCTTTACAGCTAGAAACAGCTCTTTTTATAACCATACTTTAACTGCTGAGACGGTTCTTTGCTTTAAAGTTTAGGGTTCTTTTTTCCCACCATTTGTTTTTCAAATCTGTAACTATCAAAGCTGCTACGGGTTCTCTGGAGCTCAAGACAGACTTTCAACACACTCTTAAGGGGTAAATGATTAATTTCTTAAAATTTCTATACATTTTACCTTTCAAATTGTAACTAGTTTCATGCCAATCATGTCTTTTTCTCTTTTTAGTTGAACAGAAAATCTATGTGACCAGCTCTGTTCAGTTAAAGATACTTACTTTCTCTTCACTATGTAAATCGGCCTAACAGAAATGTTGAAATAATGATCCATTAATGATTTTAATTACTTTATGCAGAAACACCCAGTCATAAATAATTCAAGTTATCCCAAGACCTTATATCAAATTTTCTTTTAACATTATAAAGGGCTCACATACTGTCCATTTTTTTCTAATTGTTTTACATAAAAAATTGGACACATTATAACTCTAAATTCAGCTGTGCATTTCAGAAGCTGTCACATCCTACCTACCATCATCATCATCATCATCATCAGCAAAGAGAAACATAAAGATGGACATAAAGACATTGTGAAGATATTTCACTTGAACTTGGTCTTCATTAATTCCATATTATGTTCAGTGTCAACTGGTATTTATTAATGTTTCAGCTAATAACAGTTGTTTGAGCACTGTCATTTTCCCCTCACTTTTCCATTAAAAAAATATTGACATATGCTGTTTGTTTATTTATTTATTTATGTAAAACCTAAAGAGAAGCCACAAGATATTATAAAATCAGGTAGATATAGGGGTGAAAATTAATATTAATAAATAATATATAAAATAATGTAAATACAAATATTAATAATTTAAATATATTTACTGATTAATTGGAAATAAATTGTAACACCAGGTCTTATAAAACTTGTCAAAGCACAGTTCTTTACGGAACCTTATTAAAAAAGAGTTCTATTTAGAACCAAAACGGGTTCTGCTATTGTTAAAAGTCAAAGAACCCAATTTGGTTCAGTTTAGAACATTTTACTGGCAACATTTTGAGGATGTTGTTGAGAAAACTGATTATACAATGTTCGCAATAAAATATTGGCACAATGTTCCATAATAATAGAGGAAGAATATTCTCTCAGCCACATTAAGAAAATGTTATGAGGAT
Organism: Barbus barbus; assembly: GCF_936440315.1. Taxonomy (NCBI): domain Eukaryota; kingdom Metazoa; phylum Chordata; class Actinopteri; order Cypriniformes; family Cyprinidae; genus Barbus; species Barbus barbus. The sequence goes on along the minus strand of NW_027636822.1, from coordinate 73,829 downwards.
ATCACTGAGGCCTGAGATGACAAAATATTCTTGAAAACAACTTTCTTGTAATGTGACGTGTTAACAAAGCTAGAACATTACACATGCAACATTTTGAGCATGTTTTGAGGATGTTGTTGAGATAAAAGGTTGTACAATGATCATTTATAAAACATTGGCACAATGTTCCATAATAACAAAGGAGGAACATTATCAAAGTAACATTTGTAAAATGTTTTAAGGACATTGTGAGGACTAAGACGACAAAATGTTTTTAATAAAACATACCTGTTAAGTGATGTTTTAACAAAAGTAGAACATTTTGCCTGAAATATTTTGAGGATGCTGAACAGAATGTAGAATGATCTTTTATAAATCATTGGCACAATTACAAAGGAGTCAAAACAACATTCATAAAATGTTTTGAGGATATTATTGCCTGAGATGACAAAATCTCATGATATGTGTTAACAAAAGCTCACAATATTTTGAGGATATTTGGGGAATGTTGAAAAAAACCAATAGAAATCATCATAGAATTTGTAATGGTTTTACTGGATATAATGGTAATTCGACTGGTTTTAATGGAAACTGTAATGGTTCCTGTTGGTCTCTACTGGTAATTGGTCTCCTATTGGTGGCTTGTTAAAACCAATAAATCCTAATGGAACGTGTCCCAAAACACACTATACAGAAAACCATTTTTGTGATCAAATTCATCAAAGATGCATTAAAATGGCTTCTGCCTTGAGTGGTCAGCAGAAGTCAGCTGATTACAAAAGGAAGAACAAGTCTGGCATTTGGCTGCAGTTCTGAACTGTTGCAAATGTGTTTAAGGGAGACCGGGGAGTGTTGTAACATGGGGTTAGTTGAAACACTGTCAGTCTGACAAGTCAGAAAGGAGCTGTGGTGATGTCATCAATATCATACACTCCATTCACATTTTTAATGTTACAGAAGAAGTGGCATGTGAATGTGAATGTGAGCAACATTATAGATATTTTTTTCCTTCCATTTTTTTTCATTAAGATTATTTTTTGCCTAGTAATCTTTATGTTGTAGATACAATTATTTGACTTACAAAACTTAAAGTAGCTGTTTAGTTTAATTTGATACTTTGCATTCATGCTAACTTAAAACCCAAATGATAAAACAGTTAACTATGTTATGACTGCTTGGGGTGGGGATAGTTGTAACAGTTCATTAAAAATGTTACAACCAACTCCTTATGATTCCAATGAGTCCATTTATCCAGTCACGTCCTCTGTTGAGGCAATGTCATGTGAGGTTTTTGTTGCACATCAAGGGATTTATATAAAATGTGTTTCCATCATAGTTTATGTGCTTATCTTCTTACTGGATAAAAACACTATCCGCCTCAAATGAGCATATACATTTGTTTGTTTGTTTTTTTGTGCACGTTTAGAATTTATGCACATCTTGACATTTCCATCCAGCATTTTTTTTTTCATATGACATTCCAAAATTCACATAAAGTAAGTAGATGGCAACACAGCTAGTGACTGCAGCACACACACACACACACACACACACACACACACACACACACACACACACACAGTTTGTTTCTGTGCTAAATTTAAAGTCCTAAAAGGAATACACTCAATACAGTATAATGTTTTTGTCACTTTAAATGATTCACTTTATTCAGAACTGATTATTCTTTGTTCTTCAATCAAGTTTTTACATAAACTGGAAGTGTGGGTCTTATTTCAGCAAATTACTTCACACTGTTACATCTATCCCCAGCCTGTGTTACAACTCACCCAGAGGGGTAGGTTGTAACAACGGAACGCTTTGTATTTGACATTAACGCACACAATCTGGGATTATGCAGTACACATGCAAGTAAGTTTTATTTGTAGTAGACAAATGGGCTACGATATATCAAAGTTTGAGAGATCTAGCACAAACAACCACTGAGTTACCGATGCTCAAACAAAAAGTGTTACTTTTACTGGATCAGAGGTAGCTGACAACACTTTAAAGGTGATAATTCTTCTTGGGAAGTTTCATATACATAAAGCAAAAATTACGTCTATTAGTCCCTCTTTTAAGTTTTTTTGTAAAGAATTTAATATATTTTATGACTCACTGACTTCAGTTACTAGAAACAAGAAATGTATAAAAACATCTCTCAAATTAAAAAATGTTATTTGTAAAATGTAATGCTTTATCTTACATGATGTATATTTGTTATAGGTATTTTTTTTTTTTTGTGTGTGTTGTGAGTTATGTTTGAAGTTAGTATTTCTGTATAAGTGATTTTGAAAGAGAGAGAGAGAGAAAAAAAGGTGTTACTTTCATCCCCTACAGGAGACGAGAAGCGCTGATTGGGCCACGGTAGATTGCCGTTTAAAACCACCAATCACTGCGTACTTTTCTCGTGATGTAAGAACATTTGAAATCGACGAGCCGCCCGAACGGTTGTTGAAGAAATTGGAGTAAAATGTTCGTGGTCGGGATGGTGTTATCTGACGGAACTAAGTGAGTACGGACTCGGAGTCTTTCACATTCAAACGCGGCGGAATCGGACACAGAGGTGCTGGAGGATGTTTTACTCGCTGGTGAGTTACAGTGTGTGGACCACACAACAAACCTGTATCAGCGGTCAGCGGAACTCTCCCTTCCACAATAATTACTGGACTGTACGTTTATTAATGTATTTTTCAGTTTACGTATTTCTTTTTTATCCTTTACGTATTTACACAAACAAAAATCAGTTTCAATCGAGAATGACATGATTTTTTTTATCTTTATACCTTTGTTTCACATGCACATTCAGTACTATGTGACAGTTGCATTAATTTGGGGTGTAATGCTGCTTTTGAATAACGTTAACAACTAACGTTAGATTTGTTTTCATCCAGAACCCAAACTGCCTGCTTGAAGATGAACACTGATGAAGCAATAAAATATCTCCTTTTACAACAAAGGTACTGTAATCCGTTTCTACTTTCTTGGTGACATTAATATTGGTAACACTTTATTGTAGAGTTCAACTCTCACTTTTAACTAGTTGCTTATTAGCTTGCATATTACTAGTATATTATAAGCACATATTAATGCCTTATTCTGCATGACCTTATTCTACATCCCTATATCCTACCCAATACCTCAATTTAAATGCTACAAAAACTACCTTACCAACTATTAATAAGCAGTAAATTGGGAGTTAATTAAGGCAAAAATTGTAGTTAATAGAGAATATGTTCCCTATACTGTAGTGCAGTGGTTTTCAACCCTGTCCTGGAGGACCTCCAGCCCTGCATATTTTGTATGTCTCCCTTATCAGACACACCCGGTTTAGTTCTTGCAGTCTCTACTAACAAGATGATGAGTCGAATCAGGTGTGTTTGATGATGGAGACATACAAAATGTGCAGGGTAGGGGGTCCTCCAGGACAGGTTTGACAACTCCTGTTGTAGTTTTACTGTAATATTATGTTCTATGCATATGAATACTGTACATTTGCTACTTAAGTGTTCATTTGGTTGTCTTTTGAACTTAAAAGTTAATAATCGTTCATTAATTCATAATGGGGTAATGGGAAATAAGCATTAATTCTAAGACTGTTTTTGATTTGTTAGTTTAGCAAATATTGAATGTACTGGTAATAGCAGTCTTAGGTAAGGCTTTAAAGTATATCATTGTATATTGCATATTGTTAACCTATTTAAACTTAATATTATTATTATTATGTTTTCTTTAGAGACTGAAATTTTCAACTCTTAACTCCTCCTATAGAGCTTTAAAAGGATAGCTCATCCAAAAATGAAAATTCGGTCATTAATTACTCACCCTAATGTCGTTGCAAACCCGTAAGACCTTCGTTCATCTTTGGAACACACGGAGGAGAAGAAGAATTGTTTTTTTTTTTTTTTTTTTCCCGGCCTGTAACACAGATAACACATGACAGTACGTATGTGTAGCTATGCTATCATCATTCACAGCCTTTTTTTTTTTTTTTTTTTTAATTAATTAATTTTTAATAAATTAATTTCCCTTTTATTTAACCATACTATGACCGACAAGACCAGGGGACAGAGAAAACAAGAGAGAGAAAGAAAAAAAAAAAAAAAAATAATAATAATAAAAAAAAATAATAATAATAATTATAATGATAATAATAAAAATAATAATAATAATAAAAAAAAAAAAAAAAAAAGGAATTAGAAAACAAAACAAACAAAAAAAAAATTGTGGATAAAGTCAACAGAGAAGGGGGAGAGAGAGAGAAAATAAAAGAGAATGGGGGATAGAGAGAGAGATGAGAAAAAAAACAAACAAAAAAAAAAAACAGACAATTTGCTTCGATACCTGCTGACAAAAAGAGAAAACAACAGAAGACACAACATCAGAGAAACTGCAGCAACAACCAACATCTGTATGAATCACAATAAATTCTAAATGTTAAATGTTATTGAGCAACACGCATAACTAATATTACAAAATAAGTTTTGAAGCAACAGCAGATCAGAACAATGTGTGTCTGTGAGCACCCGTTTTTACACCAATGTGAATGCTTGAGTGTACACCTGTGTGTGTGAGCGCGCTTGTGTTCATAAGGTTCCTCCATGTAAATGTTTAATAGTGTGTGTGTGGGGAACAACAGCCCCATCCCGCAAGGCATGAAGCAGGCATGGAAGAGACCCAGGCCCCAAACATCCGGAGGCCCCCCAGGGCACGGGACCCCCAGGGGAACCACCGCAGGGACAACCGCGGCCCCCACCCAGAAAAGGGCAGAGGAGAGCCCGAAGGTGGGACATCCGACAGCCACAGTATAGACACCCCAGGGTGCCGTGGCGGCAAGCCCGCAGGCTCCGCCGGCAGCCGACCACACCAGGGCAGACCGAGCCCTGGGCCCGGAGATCCAAGGGCCCCCCACCCCCCAACCGGGGCCCAGCAAGGCCAGTAGGGCCAGGCCCCGCCAAGCGACCGCCGAGAGTGGGCCAGCGCTCACCCGAGCATCCTGCCCCGGCGCGAGAAACCACCAACGCACCGGCGGCATCCTCCACCGGCAGGGCATGGTGGTGGGGTGGGGGTCGACTGAGATGATGAGTGAGGTGGAGTCTAAGGCCCGACCTGACACATAGACGTAGACGAACAAGCACACATATACACAAGCATACGTTCCCACCCTCATGCACGCAACGAATATTCTCACCCTCGCCCCACATGTAGACACACAAAAATGGACATGGTACCCACACTCACACTCCCTATATGCACTCTATACTCCTAGATCCAGGCACCACCACCCCCAGAGGGGTAATCAGCGCCCGATCCCGGAGCTGAACCCCCTTCGCTCTGGCGTGGGGACAGGAAGACCACCCCGGTCCCCGCAGCAGCAGAGAAGACCACCAGCCCAGACCCCGACCTGGCGGCCAGCTCATCCTCACAGCCCCCGGCCCCGGACAGAGAACAGAGAACAGGGGTGTGAGATAAAAAAAAAAAAGACCCCATGCTTCACCTCACCCGCTCAAATGTAGTGTTGGTGTGTGTTGTTCTAAGGTGCTTTAAAACAGGGGTGCTTTAAAACAGGGGAGGGGCACCCTCCACAAGCTTTTGTCAGCTCGTCCCCTCCCTAGAGCCCTCAATGTCTATGTGCAACTTAAAATTGAGAAGTGGGCACTGGCACCAGAGGGAAGGCTGAATGAACAGACCGCCCTCCGGATGCCATTCAGTGTGCCCACCCCCAAGGCCCTAAATGTATGTGTCATGTGACAGTAAGTAATGAGAATGTCTAAGCTGTAATGTGTGATTGAGATGCAGGTGGCCACGAGGAGACAGGGGAGTACCACCTCCCCCGCATCCCAGCGACACACCCGCACCTCAAAACCCTACCTATGTGTTGGTGTGATGGAGCGGGAGAAGTGAAGCCTTAGGGATGGGGAGGAAAGCATCAGAGGGGGCAAAATACCCCCCCCCCTTTGGAGCCAGCTCCCCCGCTGACCCCCATAGGCACCCCCATTACCCCAAATCTGCCCAGGGCGGGGGGCCCAGGCCCATCCAGACCAGGGCCCATGGCAGCCCGGGGCGGCCCACCAGACTCCACAGCAGATGAAAAACTACCCCACCCCATCACTCATTCAACTCCCAGACTACATAAGACAATAAGACACCCAGGTTAAGCCCGTTTTCCCTGCCTCTATTGGATCCCCCCCGCGGAGGCACCGATGTATCGAAGACCCCCACACCAGGGCCGGGCCCAAGCGCATGCACCAACCCATGCTCCCGGCGGCACACCAACCAGGACCCAAGCCCCCCAGGCCCAGCCGTAACCCCAACCGGGAGGCAGAGCGCCCCCAGAACCCCAAGCCCCCCCCGGACCAACCCTGGAACAGTGCAGCCACCAGGCCGGCAACCTACGTCCGCCGGCACAGGCATCCCCAGTAGCGCCGCATGCAGCCGCCAGAAAAACAGCACCCAAGAGTCACCAATACCCCATCCAGGCCAAGATCGCAGCCCCAGCGCCGAACCCCCCAAGAAACCCACCCCCAGGGAACTCCCAGATGCCCCAAGCCCATATGGCCACCCCAACAGCAAAAACCACAGCCGGAAAGAATCGGGACCCCCACTCACACTAGGTGATGGAGCTGATCAAAGGAGCCCAGAGAGATTGATCTAATGTGGCAGCAGAAGCTGTGTCAAGACTAATATAATCCCACAAATGATTTCTATATTGGTTGATATTAAGATTATTTTTATTTTTCCAGTTCATGAGGACAGTCTTCTTAGCAATGCATAGGGCAGTGAAAGCCATGTGGATTGTGTTACCTTCTGTAGTGACACCATCTAGGTCGCCCAACAAGCAGACTGAAGGAGAGGCTGGAATAGAGCATTTAAGACACTTTGATAAATCTTCACAAATCCTGTACCAGTACCTCTGAACAGGTGGACAGAACCATAGAGCGTGGATGTAATTGTCAGGTGTATTGCCTTGACAGTGTGAGCAGTTGTTAGAAGCTGTAAGACCCATCCTGAACATCCGATGACCTGTGTAGTGCACTCTATGCAGGATTTTGTATTGTATTAATTGTAAACCAGGATTTCTAATCAGTTCAAAGGTTTTTAAACATATCTGAGACCAGAAATTATGGTCCCAGTTTACTGCTAGATCTGCCTCCCATTTTGCAATAGGAAGTGATACTGATTCATCTATTTTGGAAAGTGTCCTGTATATTTTAGACATTAATTTGGGGGTTTTGAGATTAAGAAAATCTGCCACACTTGGTGGTATTTGTAATTTGATATGATTAGATTTAAATTTCCCTTTTACAATAGATTTAATTTGTTGATATTCTAAAAATCTGTTTTTGTTAATCCCATATTGTTTAACTAATTTGTCAAAGGGAATAAAGTCTGTCCCTTCTAATATATGTTCCAGGTATTTAATACCTTTACAACTCCAATCTGTGAGGTTCATCATATTATTGTTTAGCAATATGTCAGGATTGTTCCAGATGGGGGTACGTTTGCATGGGATTAGTGAAGACTCAGTCATTTTTAGAAACTCCCACCATGCTGTCAGAGAAGAGCTGATACTGATGCTTTTGAAGCATACGTGTCGTTTGATGATCAAGCTAATGAATGGCAGATCCGAAATCTCTATATGATTGCATAATGCCTGTTCTACATCTAGCCAAGGCTCATCTAAGAGGGTGTGTTTTAACCACCCTGAAATGTGTTGAAGCCTGTTGGCTAAGAAATAGTGGTGAAAGTTAGGTAGATCTAGTCCTCCTTTATCCTTGGTCTTTTGCAGCGTTTTTAAGCTAATACGCGGGGGTTTACCTTTCCAAAGGAATTTAGAGATGGAGGAGTCCAGAGATCTAAACCAGTCAGGTGATGGTTTGCTCGGGATCATTGCAAATAAATAATTAATTCTTGGCAAAACCATCATTTTTATTGAGGCGACTCTTCCCATGAGTGATATGGGTAGAGACTTCCATATGGTTAGATCATCTTCTACCGTCTTTAAAAGTGGGATGTGGTTTAATTTAATCAAATCTGCCAGCCTAGGAGAAACATTAATACCTAAATATTTAATATTTCCAGATTGCAGTGGAGGAAGAAGAATTGTTGAATAAAATCGTTTTTTTTTTTTTTGGTGGGGGGGTACAAAAAGTATTCTCGTAGCTTCGTAAAATTATGATTGAATCACTGACCATTTTAACGACGTCCTTACTATGTTTCTGTGCCTTGACTGTAGTGGTAGTACCATTGCTGTCTATGGAGAGTCAGAGAGCTCTCGGATTTCACCGGTGGCCGTGGGTTAAAATGATTCTTTTGATTTTATTACATTCAACGCAAACAGCTGTTGTTGAGGCTTGAAACGTGTAACGGCACTCAAAGAAATTCACAGAAACCGAAACATACAGAGGTAAAAATTGTACATGTTTAATATATTTAAGTAACATACCATGACAAGGGAGCTATTTTGCTCAATATTTTCACGAGTGCAAATATTGCCTTGATTTTAGTTCAACAAACAAGTACATTTTAAACACAATATTGACTGGTTTGTTCTGTTTCACCAATGAAAATAGTTCCAAAGAAAGATGACAGCAGAAGTATTTCACATTCTCCAAGAAACACTCCGCATTGTTTTAGTACAGCGCTTTGAACCAACCAATCGGTTAAATTAATAAGCAAATTAACATCATCTACTTGCGGTTTAGTGTATTTAAAAGTATGCTTTTTCCTCAGCATATCTTTTTTCTATAGGCCTATTCAAAATGTTATTGCAGTTGTAATTTTGCACTGTAAATTTTATTTGATTGGCAACAGCGCTATAGTGCATTTTGATTTTCTGATTTGTTTTTTTTTTGTTTTGTTAACTAATTATTAGACATTAAAGATGATGCATACATTTATTAATGTTAAAAAAAATTGGCCTTTATTAAGGTAAATAACATCTTGGGGTAAATATAAAAAAATAAGATTTAAGCATGTAAAAGCTGATAGAGCACTGATGAAAATATAGCTTCTTATGTTTATACCACCAAAAATCTTGGTGATGCAGTGCTTTTGTGAGGATATTTTGTATGGGATATTGTCTGCTGATATGAAAAGTTCATTGCATGGTAATAATGGATAGCATTTTGACAGTGATAATATCCTCCTGATAACCAGGGGAAAAAGGTTTTGTGAAATTAGGCTTTTAGGGGACATTTTATGTGTTGTTCAAAAGACATGTATTGGCAAAAACCATTTTTGACGGAATCAATCAATCAATTTTTATGTTTCAGGATTTTTGTTAACCAAACTTTGTATAAAGATGATTCTCAACTGTTTTGAAAGATAAAACATAATGAATTGATATACTCTTATTTTATGCATTATGTGTGTAAAATAGCTATAAATAAATGAAAAAAGAAGTGGAGATAGTAGTAGTAATAATGGGAGTAGTAATTAGCAACATTTTCATTAGAATATCTAATATTTCATGGGAATATTGATATTTAATTTCTTTCCCTGTTTATTTGTTGTGTTTGCCTGTTTACATGCTGTAAGTCTTTGTTCAGTGAACAAAATGCTATGCTTGGGGTTCAGGAGGATATTTAGTTTTCTTTTAACATTAAATATCACACATGCATGTAATATAATGTGTATTTCCATCACAGGTTTAGTCTTAAATTTCACAAAAGGTGGTATTAAAAAGGTCTGTAGTAGACACCCTGATATAATTCTCAATTCTTTTTTTTCTTCCTTTCCTCAGAATTGTAATGTATAAACACACAGTTGCAAGAAAATGTCAGAATTGTGAGCTGACATTTTTCCTGTCAGAATTTGACAATTGCAACTTTTTATCTCACAATTCTGAGAAAAGTTTGATTAAAACTTATAATCATTGCTGTTAGTGTTCATCGTCTGTTTGATTACGTCTTTAATTGATTTTTACGGTACATCTCTGCCACATGTACAGGTGCATCTCAATAAATTAGAATGTGGTGGAAAAGTAAATTTATTTCAGTAATTCAACTAAAATTGTGAAACTCGTGTATTAAATAAATTCAATGCACACAAACTGAAGTACAAACCCGATTCCAAAAACGTTGGGACACTGTACAAATTGTGAATAAAAAGGAATGCAATAATTTACTCATAAACTTAATCTCATGAACTTATATTTTATTCACAATAGAATATAGATAACACATCAAATGTTGAAAGTGAGACATTTTGAAATGTCATGCCAAATATTGGCTCATTTTGGATTTCATGAGAGCTACACATTCCAAAAAAGTTGGGACAGGTAGCAATAAGAGGCCGGAAAAGTTAAATGTACATATAAGGAACCGCTTATTTGCAACTTATTAGGTCAATTGGCAACATGATTGGGTATAAAAAGAGCCTCTCAGAGTGGCAGTGTCTCTCAGAAGTCAAGATGGGAAGAGGATCACCAATTCCCCCAATGCTGCGGCGAAAAATAGTGGAGCAATATCAGAAAGGATTTTCTCAGAGAAAAATTGCAAAGAGTTTGAAGTTATCATCATCTACATCATCTTTCACCCATAGAAAACATTTGGCGCATCATAAAGAGGAAGATGCGACAAAGAATACCTAAGACAGTTGAGCAACTAGAAGCCTGTATTAGACAAGAATGGGACAACATTCCTATTCCTAAACTTGAGCAACTTGTCTCCTCAGTCCCCAGACATTTGCAGACTGTTATAAAAAGAAGAGGGGATGCCACACAGTGGTAAACATGGCCTTGTCCCAACTTTTTTGAGATGTTGATGCCATGAAATAATAATAATAATAATAATAATTTAAAATCAACTTGTTTTTCCCTTAAAATGATACATTTTCTCAGTTTAATTAATAATCATTGCATTCTGTTTTTATTCACAATTTGTACAGTGTCCCAACTTTTTTGGAATCGGGTTTGTAGTTTAAGTCTTTGGTTCTTTTAATTGTGATGATTTAGGCTCACATTTAACAAAAACCCACCAATTCACAATTAATCTCAACAAATTAGAATACTTCATAAGGCCAATAAAAAAAACTTTTTTAGTGAATTGTTGGCCTTCTGGAAAGTATGTTCTTTTACTGTATATGCACTCAATACTTGGTAGGGGCTCCTTTTGCTTTAATTACTGCCTCAATTCGGCGTGGCAAGCCCAGGTTTCTTTGACAGTGGCCTTCAGCTCATCTGCATTGTTGGGTCTGGTGTCTCTCATCTTCCTCTTGACAATACCCCATAGATTCTCTATGGGGTTCAGGTCAGGCAAGTTTGCTGGCCAATCAAGCACAGTAACACCATGGTCATTGAACCAGCTTTTGGTACCTTTGGCAGTGTGGGCAGGTGCCAAGTCCTGCTGGAAAATGAAATCAGCATCTCCATAAAGCTTCTCAGCAGAAGAAAGCATGAAGTGCTCTAAAATCTCCTGGTAGATGGCTGCGTTGACTGTGGACTTCAGAAAACACAGTGGACCAACACCAGCAGATGACATGGCAGCCCAAATCATCACTGACTGTGGAAACTTCACACTGGACTTCAAGCAACATGGATTCTGTGCCTCTCCACTCTTCCTCCAGACTCTGGGACCTTGATTTACAAATGAAATGCAAAATTTACTTTCATCTGAAAAGAGGACTTTGGACCACTGGGCAACAGTCCAGTTCTTTTTCTCCACAGCCCAGATAAGACGCTTCTGACATTGTCTCTGGTTCAGAAGTGGCTTGGTAAACCCTTTCCTGAAGACGTCTGAGCGTGGAGACTCTTGATGCACCGACTCCAGCTTCAGTCCACTCCTTGTGAAGCTCTCACAAGTGTTTGAATCAGCTTTGCTTGACAGTATTCTCAAGCTTGCGGTCATCCCTGTTGCTTGTGCACCTTTTCCTACCCAATTTCTTCCTTCCAGTCAACTTTGCATTTAATATGCTTTGATACAGCACTCCTTGAACAGCCACACCTTTCAGTAATGACCCTCTGTGACTTACACTCTTTGTGGAGGGCGTCAATGTTCGTCTTCAAAGTCAGCAATCTTCCCCATTATTGTGGTTTCAAAGAACAAGAGATACTCGGAATGTATACTGTAGGGATGGTCATTAACTGAAACTCAAATGTAAATATTCTAATATTTTGAGAAACTGATTTTTGACTTTCATCAGCTGTAAGCTCTAATCCTCAAAATTAAAACAATTTTTTTTTAAATGTTTTACTTTACATGTAATGAATCTAAAATATATGAAAGTTTCACTTTTTGAAATGTTACAAGAAAAAAATTAACTTTTTCACGACATTTTATTTTATTGAGATGCACCTGTACATCAGCTTGACATAGTCACCACTGATAAGCTACTACTAAATATAATCAAAACTTAATTTTCTGCAAAGCTGCTTTGCAGCGATTTGTATCATGAAAAGCGCTATACAAACAAACTTGAACTGAAAAATTCACACTTCAAATACAGTGCCACTTTATATCTGAAAGAAATGTAATGATCCATAGACAATATAAATGATGAAAATGAGCTGTTACGTCGGAGCAATAGCCTTGTGGCCCACGTTCTGACATATGCTACAGCTGTGCACAAAGTGACCTGAGTTCAAGTCTTGGCTAAAGGTTCAGGCTTTTCAAGCCAATGTCAATGTTGTTCACAAATTTAGCCTGTAGTTGTGTTATTAATGTATAATGGATTACGTAGCTGTGTTTTAAATTCTAGAAACAATATAGATACTCATAAGGGTTCATATCTATACTTTCAATAAATTAGTCTTTACATAGTTTCTGAATACTAATTAGGCTGGCTAATTTCTAAAGCTTTCAATGTCAGTATTGTTTGTGATCTTAAGATGTAATGTGTATTTGTATTTTTTCTGTTTACACTGTTGTATGCTCCTCTGTTATAGGCCATGAGGAAGAACTCTATCATGCACACAGAGAATAGAGCTCAGTGCTGCTAACTGGGAGAGCAGCTGGAAAACTGGAGAAGAACAGTTGAACACCTATTAATACAGACGACTGTATTATTTTTCTGCAAGAACCACTCTGAGCAAACAACAGCCAGACGCTTGATTATGCACTGCACTTTACTGAGTTCTTCAACATGTGATGCTGAGCAGTTACTGAATGTAAAACTAATAATAATTTATGTGGATGCCATTTATAAACCTGTTAGATTTTGATGTTTTATTTTTGAGATCAATAAAATTGTATGTTTTAACAATGTAATAGCTAAGCTTTGTGTGTGTGTGTGTGTGTGTTGGTTTTGGTGGATTACAAGGACATTTCACCAGTTTACATACCAGCATTATAAGGACATTTGGGATTATGGGGACATAGGACATGTCCTCGTAATTCAAGCAATGTAGATTCATATTTTTGAGCCTCAGCAACAACCTCCTTTTTTGGGGAATGTTCCTTTAAGTACGTGAACCAGTTTTCTGGTGTGTTGGAGTGTGTGGCACTCCGCCTCCTATCGGCAGGATCTGTTACTGCTGATTTATACACATTACCACCTCAATGGGCGGAGACACCTCGGAAAACGCGGGCTGCCTTGTGATTTGTTAATCACGCTCACGCGCAGTGGAGGCGGGGTCTCTCCAGGAGCACGCGCAATCTACATATGGACAAGTGACAGCAGCGGCTAATTAGGTAAGTAAATAAAGTATTACGATTTATATATTGATTTATATATTGATTCATTAGTCTAACATATGCTAATAGACATAACACAGGCCATGTGCGCGATTCACAAGCATTCAAAAGCGCAAAATGAACATTTATATGACAGAAATTAATATAATCTGCTTGTAACGCGTTCTGCATTTTTGCTAATAACGTCATTTAATTTGTTGTTTAAATGGCCACTGAGTTTTATTCTGACCATGCACATTGTCTTTGAGAGCAGCTTTGGGGAATATTATATACGCTTTGTTAGTCTACTTTAAGATGGGTTAAATGTAATATTCTGAACTTTTAAATGTGTTTTTTACTTGATGTTTACTTCTTTAACGTTACTTGATGTGAATGAACTGCAACCGAGGTCAGCTCAGTCAGCTTTAAGAGTATAATAATATAGAATGGATAATGCATTATTAATATTGCATTACACTGTTACAGTGCAGATGAGACTGGCCAGTTTAGCATATCAACTTAATTAAATTTGAATAGCAGAATAATAAAACATTGGCCTAAAAGCATCTCTTCTTGATCTTCAGAATCAGAATGAGCTTTATTGGCCAGGTTTGTTTACACATACAAGGCATTTGTTGTAGTGACAGAAGCTCCACAGTGCAACAGAAAGACAGTAACAGGACAGGACAGATAATAAAATAATAGTATACAAATATTGCATTTATTTTAAATGAAATATGTAATTAGAGGTACAGAGGTAATGCAAAATTACTTAAAAAAAAAAAAATCTAATTTCTACCTCACTGTACAGTACAGCCATCCATAGAGGTTTTCAGATGCTGTTTACGTAAAATGAATATGTACACAGAGTGCATTGTTTTCCCAGAGTGTGTTTTAAGTGAACTGCACTAAAATCCAGGAGTAAACTGTACTCGCACCTCCTCCTGAGGTAGTCTGAGTGTTGGGGCTTTCTTGTAAAATTCAACTGAACTGTGTGTATCCACTGTATGGATGCTGCAGCATATTACAGATGTATTTGCAAATGTTCTGTGCTTCATTCTGTGTTTTTAATACTTTATTTTAATTTCTGCAGCTAGATGAAATGGAGAATGTTTCTAGACGACACAGGTTTAAGCCTGTATGTGATGCAGAGGCACACGAGATCAAGAATCAACAAGCCATACCTTGAGCAGCGGCTCATTAACAAGCTCAAAGGTACAGTACTCCATACGCTGCACTGACTAAGTGTTTAGTAATGTCTCAGAATCATGTACACATTCACTCTATGGAGAACCCAGGTAAAAAAGACGTACATGCTTTGTTGCACATTGTGGGGAGAACATGTTTTCCATTACAAATATCTAAACATCCTTAAATCAGATACACCTATTGTGAGTTGCAGCATGAACAATAAAAAGATGACGAACAAATATCTGTAAATAGGGTATGCAAATTGTTTTTAGTTGATTTTTCTTAGCCTGTTGGCAGATATGTGTTTCTGTTTTAATCATAAACTTGCTTAATTTTGATTAATTTCTCAAAAAGCAAGACTTCTTATCTCCTATCAATTTGCTTCAAGTAATGTATCTTGATTTAAGAATCCCTATTTGGGTAAAACTTTATAATAATTTTAATAAATCATTAACAAACATTATGCAATGCTTAATAGATCCTTAGTTAATATTCAAATAGCTAGAAACATGTGCTTGTTAATGTTTACTAATAAACTATTTGAACATTTCCTAATAATTAACAGATTATTTATTTAATGTAAATTAAAATGCTTACAAATGGCATTCAACTTTCAGTTCATATGATCATAAGCTTTTTTATTTTTTTAATTCTACAAAGGGTTTTAACAGATGTTATTCAATAATTAAAAGCTTGTGTTAATGTACAGCACTTGCTGCTATTGACGTGTGATACGTGGGTAAGGCTAGGAACAGGTTTGGTGTTATGGGTAGGGTTAAGCTGTGGTCGAGGGGTCAGTGGTACAGGGTTCAGTCTGATTATTGTAAGGGAACATGTTAACATAGTAGCATAATACAACTGTAGTTAGTGAAGTGCTGAAATTAACTAATTCAGATGAAAATGTAAAAAAAGAGCATTAGGTAGTATCTGAACTGAAGTTTAATGACATTCGTTAGCTTTCAAAAGTACATCAACAAATAAACTTTATCTTTGTAATTTCTGTTAAAATGTGCATTATGATTTGAAAGTTAAATGAAATTTGTAAACTTTATAATTTATGTGAAATTATCTGTTGATCATTAGGTAATGTTTAATAAGTACATTAGTGAACATTAACAAGCACATTACCTCATATCTCTAAATATCTCTTTTAATATTAACTAATGATCTGCTAATTGTTATAGAATGTTTATTGATTTATTAATGAAAGTCGTTATGAAGTGTTACAGACATTTGGATTGGAAAACAAGTCAAAATACTGATAAAACAGCATAACGTTTTTACATTATGATTGAAAGGTACACTAAAAGTTATTTTCATATTCTAGTGTTTGGGAGTGGAGTTATTCAACCCTTAATATTATTATTTTAATTAAAAATTAATGCAGGTCGTTATGGAGTTTATTTTTTCTCCAAACATTGAAGTGCTGCTAATACAACTCTATATATTTACATTTAAAGAACACATTGATGTATTGTGTTCCCTTCAAATTGTTCATTAAATTTACCTTCATAATATGTGCTGAAACCCTGTTAAATTGATATGGTCAAGAGGGCATGAACTGAGAAATCTCATTTTTCCTGATCCTTTGACATAAAGAAGGTCATAGTATTAACGAATAATCCTTAGAAATTAGGTCAAGACTTTCTAACTGATGGCAAACCGGCTAAATCTGACCCAACTATCTTACATTAATCCATTGTATGTAGACTTTGCTCTTTTAAATGCTCACATAGCTGAGAATTGCAGTGTTTCCTGAATGCAAGTTTGTAGTTTTCTGTATTTGTAGTATGCCTAAAATATGTTTTTTTAAGTAATGTTTATTCTCAAACCATTTTAATTTCTCAGGCAAAGATGTGAGTTATGCTTGTTCTCTAAGTTTTTAAATGAATGAGTAAATACAAAAATATAATAATGGTCATAATAATGATATATATATATATATATATATATATATATATATATATATATATATATGTATAATAATATAAAATAATAATTATTTTTTTGACTATCTAGCTGTGTTCATTTTACATCTCAACTATAGAAAGTTCAAATAGAAACTTAATGGACAGTCAAGGGTCATGTTAAAGACATCATTTCAATTTGTGGTCAAAAGCAGACTTACAGTGTCTAGATTTGGTCATGGAGTCTCTTTAGCTCGTGCAAATATTTGACATCAATATTTCAGTATATCAGTATTTGACATTCATTGTCTCTTTTACAGATGAACACAGATGCCGTTGCTGAGATTTCAGTACTTCTGCCAGAGGCAAGTTCAGAACAGGTATTGTGTCATTTTGGTTGAGTGTGCTTACTTTATATCTGTGAAATAGAAAGCTAATGTAGAGACTTGAGTAGAGTTACACGCTGTGAACCAGAAAACACACTGCATTACGAGGACAGGAATGGTTTGCCAGGACACTGTATTGTGTAAATGATTAGTGAACAGTAGGCATATAACTGTCATAATGTCCTGTCAAACCATTCTGTCCTTTTGATGCAGTGTGTTGTCAGTGACATCGATAAGGCTTGGTCATTGTAGATTTGCATGGTTAAATTCTGTACCAGAAACTGCAGAACCAGATGTCAGGCGTAAAACAACACTTTTCAAACGGCCACTTTTTTAATGCAGTGCTTTATATTTTAATAGTGATGTTATAAAGAAGGGTCTCGGTTAGTGCTGGGTGGTATAAAAGATCTCAATTCGAACAGAGCTGTAACATCTAAAGATGCATCTTTTTTGTCAGCACCTGACCAACTAATACTAGCACTTACCTGTTCTAGGTAACTGTTCTAGGTTCTGTGCTCTACTCTATTTTATTCCATTATATTCTGTTAATTTCTCTCTCTCTATGCATATATATACAGTATATGTATGAAGAGTTCAGATGCAAAAGCCTCTAAGTGTCATCTGAAATTTTCATCTAAAATGAGCATTTTTTTTTTATCAGGCTGCTATGTTTAGGTTCAGTAGTTTTACTCTAATGGTAAAATATAGGTCCTTTTCTATGCAATTAAAGTGAAATAACTGAACATAAATATAGGGTCCTGATAAAAATGCTAATTTTAGAAGCAAATTTCAGATGGCACTTAGAGGCTTTTGCATCTGAACTCTTCTCACACACACACACACATATACTGTATGTATATATATATATATATATATATATATATATATATATATATATATATATATATATATATATATATATATATTAGGGATGCACGATATGAAAAATGTTAACCGATACCGATAATTAAGTCCTTCTCATGGCCGATGCTGATACCGATAAATTAATATTTTTATATTATAATTTTCATATAATCTGCAGTTTGTGCACCCAGGAGAATACAAAATCTAAGATTCACTGATTAAACTGATATTTTAGTAGCTCTGGCCTAACTATAGCCAGTCCTCGGGCCTGTTTTAGGCTTCTCCTTATCTTTATACTTTAGAAATCAGTATTGAAATCCTAGTCATTGTAGTTACACTCTATGTGAACCAGAAAACACACTGCATTGCGGGGACAGGAATGGTTTGCCAGGACACTGTAATGTGTAAATGATTAGTGAACAGTAGGCATTATCTCACAGCATAGTTCAGTAACAGTGTTGCAAAAGCAACTTTGGTTTCCGAGTAAATCTGTTCTGAGCTCGGACAAGTTTGTTTGCGTTGTGCTGTGCTCATTTATTGGGCCGAGCTGATAAACGCTCTGCACTGCGCAATTCAGATATAACGCAGTGTTGTTGCGCTTTTGTTTCGTTTGCCGTTTGATGTTTCTCTTATGCAACAGAAATGCCAGCGCTTCTGAGTTGAAAAACGCAGTGGTGGGGCACCAGTGTGACCGCTTACAAAATTTATTCACACCGGCAGAAATAATGGTAGCAAAATGCTGCAGATTGGATCCCTGCTCGTCAGTGATATAAAAAATGCTTGGTCATTATAGATTTGCGTGGTTAAGTTCTGTACCAGGAAAAGGCAGAAGATGTCAGGCGTAAAACAACACTTTTCAAACGGCCACTTTTTTAATGCAGTGCTTCATATTTTAACAGTGATGTTATAAAGAAGGGTCTCTGTTAGTGCTGGGTGGTATGACCAAAAATCTGTATCACAGTACTTTTTAAGATTCAGAATAATAGTATTTTTTTTCTTTAGCTTGTGCAATTATTTGACAACAGTATTTATGTACATTCATTGTCTCTTTTACAGATGAACACAGATGCCGTTGCTGAGATTTCAGTACTTCTGCCAGAGGCAAGTTCAGAACAGGTATTGTGTCATTTTGGTTGAGTGTGCTTACTTTATATCTGTGAAATAGAAAGCTAATGTAGAGACTTGAGTAGAGTTACACGCTGTGAACCAGAAAACACACTGCATTGCGAGGACAGGAATGGTTTGCCAGGACACTGTATTGAAATCCTAGGCTACACCATATGTGTAGCATATGAGAGATGCAGTTTGTTATGTGAGAGAATGATGCTAATATATAAAAGCTTTAAAAAGACCTAAAAGTCCTTGAATTCGTTGTCCAAAGAATCAGAACTGCATTTTGTTTAGTTTTAAAGGGGTCATTAATTGGCTCTGTTTTTTATTTTGTACAGTTCTCTGAGGTCTACTTATGTTATCAAGATTTTTACATCAAAAAGCATCATAATTTAGAAGTAATAGGCTTTTTTTTTTTTTTGTCGTGTTTTGACCCCCCCTCATCAGAACATTGTTTGAATAGGTGTGGAGGATTGTAGACTCAGAAGTAAAGACCCACTGCTGTGATTGGCTAACAGTTGTGTATGTTTGACAGCCTACATTCCTCACAGATGGATGCAGCTGTGATTTAGGTCAAAAACACATAAATAACTCCATACATCTCAAACTATCTTTAATAACAGACAAAGCAATATTGAGCATGTAATAAAAAAAACTTACTCACACTTGTGTTGAGACATTACTGTCAGATCCAATATAGTCGCACAGCATCATCTTTTAGTTTCAATCTTTCAAAAAAAAAAATGCATTGAATTGTGCCTTGTTTGTAAACGAATCCGCGGTAAAATTAAGTAAACAAAGGATTGGGTTCTTACCAATGTCGTCGGTAATCTTCATTAAAAATAAAATTCACCAAATAAAGTTTTGGTGTCTGCGTAGACTTGCGTGTGTTCGCCTCTCTCGTAAACACTACATGTGCAAATTGGTGGGAGGGGCTAAACAGGTAGTGATGTAGAAGCAGGCATTGATCTTCTGTGGAGGCAGTGCTTATCCACACTAGTGTTGTCAAAAGTACCGACCGCGATACCATTTGGTACTGAAATTTTAAAAATGTCCATTTCATACAGAAACACATGCAATTGTTTGAAAGCCACATCTATCAGCAGGTCCGTCACTGTGCAGATAAACTGTATTAGGGATCCACTGACGCACACAGATCCACTGATAGACGTGTGACGAGTGTTTCTGTGTGAGCATTCGGTGAAGAGGGGAAGCGATGATCATTGTAGCCAATCACAGTCATATCTGTTGCGTGCGTGAACACTATGACCAATCAGGAGTGTTTAAGAATCTGCTCAACAGCACTCAAATCTTAGCGGGAACTGGACATTTTTAAAATTGCAGTAACAAATGGTATCGCTGTCAGTGCTTTTGACAACACTTATCAACAGTAGCTACGTTTACATTGACACTTTTTGCTTCCATCGGAATGAATTAATTCTGATTGACGAATCTGAACGTAGTGTTTACATGAACGCTAAATAAAGTGATCGGGTTGATGTGAGCGTTTATGTCACAAGCTTCTGATTGGATTTAATCTTTTGATATGCGCAGTGTGCAGTGATGCTTGCTTTAGAAAGCAGTAAAAGTGCCCCTTCCCTTGCCTAAAAGCAGTCGTCTGTGGATGAGAGTCTTAAACAAGGACTGGTGGGACGTTGTCCTGCTCCAGTTCACATACGCTGAGTGAATGCAGCGTTTTAGAATGACTGGACACTCATTTATGATACCTTTATTCAGCAGAAAGAACAGCTCGTTGCACGCGTCATACGTCATTATGCTATTTTTACGTCACTGCACATGCACAGTACTTTCCAGTTTCAGTTTTCAATCCGATCAAGTGTTTACATGTCCTTTCGTTCAGATTATAAAAGGAATAAACCACCCATTACAATCCAATCAAAATTTTAATCAGATCTGGCCAATTCAATCCGATTGACGTGTTTACATGTGACTTTTTTATTGCGATTGTGCTTCTAGTCCTATTACGATCAGATTATTAGGGTCCATGTAAACGCAGCTAGTGTTACATCACAGAGAGGAACATCCCACAAGCTGTTGTTTTGGCAGACTGCCTTCAGTACAACTGTTTTTAGAATAACGACAAAGTTTTGAGTTCTGAAGCTTATAGGATGTTTTTTACAGTACAATAACTTCTTATGTCACAAAATAATTTAGATTTCTCAGTTCATGACGCCTTTGATGTAAATTTGAATAAATAAACAAATAATAATTTAGAAAATTCATGTTTTCATTTTACATCTAAAAAATTGAAAGTGGATATGGAAACTTTGACAGATAGTCAGTCACTGATAGTCAAGCTCTTAGTTGAACTAACAACATAATATATTGTGGACAGTTTCAATGCTAAAAGTTTCTTAGTATTTCCTTTTTGTACATGTTTGTTTAAAATTCAAAGGTAAATTAACATTTTTTAACCCACTCTTCTTCCCTGCCACTAAATAGTGTGACAATCATGACTTAGTTCATACAACTGTGTCATGCCTGGACAAGTGCAGAGTATGCATGGGATTGGGGATGTCATCTTTCAAGTGGATCGGTGTCAGATGTAAAGGTCAGTATGAGCTCATTTTTGAAGCTGTGCTTGTAATACTCAATCTGTTAACTTGATTTGTCAAAATGTACATATCTACCTATTATATTGTTGTTTAAAAAAAAAAACACATTAACGTTAATGTATACACTGTGCCTGTACTATCACCTTTATCATTGTTGAGATTTGAGACACTTTGATTAGAGTCTGCAAATGTTAAATCCCGCCAATTATTTCCAATCATGGTTTGGAAAGGCACATTCCTGTCAATATTAGATCTCTCAGCTGACCATGTATATCAGAGAACAAGCTACATGTGGAACGTTTCGAAGACCACTGTGGTCTCCATAATAGACCTATCGGTAAGCCCCCCCCTTAGTTACTGTTGCTCCCTCAGACAAAGAAACGGAGTTGCTAACTGTCTTGCAATGCCAGCTGTCAGTGTGAAAACCTTGTCCCTATATCTTTTTGATAAATTTTGGACACAGAAGGACCACCATTCAAGTGATACTTAAATATGCCATGGAGGGATATATAAAATATTTTAAAATAAATATTGTGGGTATTAATTTGGAAGCGAGGGTTTACAGATCACAATGCAAGCAGAGAAGTTTGATATTACGGTCATCACGATTGAAGAATGACAATATCCCAGATCAACACTGTTCATGTATCGCAGGGTACGATTAAATTAATGTACATTTAACCAGTTTAATATGAAGAGGTACTGAAATGTAGACCTTCGTTTATGTGTTTTTGACCTACACTGTACAAGACGCGAGAACCAGTGTTGGGGGTAACGCATTACAAGTAACGCGAGTTACGTAATAATATTACTTTTTTCAAGTAACTAGTAAAGTAACGCATTACTTTTTAATTTACAAGAAAATATCTGAGTTACTTTTTCAAAAAAGTAACGCCAGTTACTTTTTGGCAGCGGCTATTTGCACTAAGTGTAAATAGCTATAGATTCTATTTACACTGTTAAAATAGCAAGATTTTCTGCTATTTATACTACTTATTGCAAATAGTGGCAATTATCTGCACCTCAGTATTGTAGTACATTATAAAACAGTACGCAATAATAACGTACTGAGTGTAAATTATCATTTTAATTCAAATTTATTAATTGGATGTCACCTTATTGGGACAATAAAGCCCTCCCTACCCTAACCCTACCCGATACTTTATTTTCAACTTTTTGATTATTTCCTTAATTTTTATTGAAAATAAATTCCTTTCTGATGCGATATGACATTTGAAAAGGGAGAAAAAAATGTTTGGCAAAAGGTGGGATCGAACTCGGGTTTTTTTTCTCCCATTTATTGACTGACAGTGCGCTGTGTGAGCATGCTGTTACTATAGATCTAAATGTGAATTTGCATGAATTCATCCCACTCACAAAAAACAGATTTAGTATTCATCAAAATGAATTAAAACAGTGAAATGCAAACTCAGAATATGACGCAAACTGCAATAATTAAATATGTTAAACAACACAAATGTATCTAATCCCATTTTATTAATCAATGTCTTTGCTGCTGACCTTTGATGATCCAGTTCAACCATACTAATAAGCAAAAATTACTTTAGATAAACTAACAATTGTGCTTCATTGTTTTTTTATTGCCGAAGAGTGTTAAACCTTCTTATCCTGAGTTTTACTTCACAGACGTGAATTTACTTTTCCTTCACAAGATACAGGGCTTTTACATTTGTATTAATGTAATTTCTTGTATTAAAAACAATCAAGCCCTGCTCATATTTAAAAAGTAACGCAAAAGTAACGCAAAAGTAACGTAACGCATTACTTTCCATAAAAAAGTAACTAAGTAACGCAATTAGTTACTTTTTTAGGGAGTAACGCAATATTGTAATGCATTACTTTTAAAAGTAACTTTCCCCAACACTGGCGAGAACACTCCGCTATTTGGCTTTGACTCACTAACTTTAACGTTAGCTAGTTTTAGCCAGAGATACCTTGCTAAAGCACAAGATAACATTTAATGTTCTGCTTGAGCAGATGAAAATTGTAATTTAATGAGAGTATGACAACTTAATTTTCATCTTCATTTGTATTGGGGTTGAATGCTTAGGGACATTTTGCTCTGTTTTGTTTGGATTCAGGAAATATAATAAAAATAAATTTTATTGCCCATCCTCCCAGCATACCTGGAATCAGTGTTACAAGTACCCCAGGCACATAATTTTTGGATGCACAAACCCCATAAAACCGATGCGAGCTTCAGATCTTCCAGTGTTTCTCTATGGCGCTGAAATCTAAAGATGTCCGAGTTTCGCTCCCTGTGCAACTGATACTTGACTGCCATTGGCTAGTCTGCATTCAAGGGAAGGGGCTTACCGATAGGTCAATTCTTAAATGGAAGAATTCACCACTTAAGAGACAGTGGGATGTGCAGTTAATGCATTTAGGAAATGCTGCTCTATTATAGGTTTTGTCCTAAATGAGATCCTAACTGAAATCACCGTGGTCACTACACAGATAATACAGGATTCTAGAATTAGGACGCTTCTGTAATGTGGCCCTTGGATGCTTATAATTGTGTAATTTCAGTCATTTTATGTTTATTGTTTTAAATTTTTTTGCCAGAATTTATAAAACCATGTTTTTGCTTTGTCTTATGATGCGTTGAGTACAGATTGATTGAACTGAATTTAAATAAGGGCTGCAAGTTTGAAGGGGTGACTACACTGTACAATGTACTGTGGTACTAGGTGTTAAAGGGTTAGTTCACCCAAAAATTAAAATTCTGTCATTATCCACGTGGCGCTGTTTACGTTCAGTGGATACTCTCCAAAATGGCGCTATAGGGTGACATGGAAGAGACGAATTGTTGAATACAGTTGTTATTTTTGTTTTCTTTGCACACAAAAAGTATTCTTGTAGTTTTGTAAAATAAGGGTTGAGCCTCTGATGTCACATGGATTATTTTAACCATGTCTTTGCTACGTTTCTGAGCCTTGATCGTGTAAGGACCCTTGCCATCTATGGAGGATCAGAGAGCTCTCGGATTCCATCAAACATATCTTAATTTGTGTTCTGAAGACAAACGATGGTCTTGCGGGTTTGGAACAACATGGGGTTAAGTGGTTAATGACAGAAGTTTCATTTTTAGGTGAACTATCCCTTTAATAACTGGTGAAATGTGTCATCACTGTGTATGAAAAAGATCCATCAGATGAACCAAAAACAAGTCAATATTGGCAGTTCATGAGATGTCACTGAGGTACCATATGGCCAAGGATCTTGTCAGTTGACTTTGTCAAAAAAAGGCTAAGAAATTATGTGCAGTCAGTCCAAGTTTTTCCACTTTAAATCCATTTTTAATTAACTTCTAAAATTAAAACATAATTGTTTAATAAAGATTATTCAGTGGATAATGATAATTTATATTAAAAAAATGCTATATTATGATTCTGGTACTGAAAAAAGCCCAAAGTTATGATTTGGGTGCAGAAATATTGATTTTATATTAACTGTCTCTTGTCTTGCAGCTTGTTCTGGTGTGTGGCATAAGTACTGTCTGCCTCAGGTGTGTCAGATTTACATTTATAAATACCATTTCTTTTTTATTATACAGAATATTGTATAAATATTTTTTATTTTTTAGGAGAAACATGATTTCAGCTCAGAGGATGAAAATGCATCGGACGAAAACATGCAAGAAGACAAAGATTACGTGCCAGACAGCGACTCTGAATCCGACTCGGATGCAAGTTCTGTGTTTGTTTCTTGCTTGTCCCAGGGTCCTCTCTCAATGAACACTGAAGAAACTCATACTAGAACAAAAACCACAGATGAAACAACTGATGAAACGACAGGTGAAGTAACAGAAGACAAAGCAGATGATACTGGGAAAAACTACTGTTACGTATGCCAAAAACCTCAGTCCAAACTTGCCAGACATCTAGAGAAGCACAAGACTGAAACAGAAGTGATGGAAGCTCTTAGTTACCCAAAAGGTTCAGTAAAAAGACGACGACTTCTGGAGAAGTTACGGAATCGTGGTAACTTCCAGCACAACGTTGAAGTTCTGAAAAGTGGAACAGGTCAAATCAAATTAAAACGAACTTCCAAGCAGTCAAAATTTATTCACTGTGTGTATTGCAAAGGAATGTTTTCCCGCAAGGAATTGTGGCGACACACTCGCAAATGCCATTTCATACCAGAAAGGAGTTCTGATAAGTCTAGTAGGGCCAAAGGCTTAGGCTTGGCCACAACTGCAGAGTCAGTCTTCTCTGAAAGTATCTGTCAAGGGGTTTGGAAGCTTTTGGACCCAATGAGGCAGGATGATGTGACAGCGGTTGTCCGTAATGATTTTGGCATTTTGCAGCTGGCACAAACCCTGTACAACAAGCATGGACATGACACTACAAAGTATATTCGGCAGAAGTTACGAGAACTGGCACGTGTCTTGTTGATTTTGCGTGCCGACTCCATATACACAATTGAAGAGGCAGTCAAGCCTGGAAATTTTCACAAAGTTGTGAAAGCTGTGAAAAAAGTGTCTGGTTTTGATGAAGAAAACCAATCTTACACAGCACCAAGTCTTGCTCTAAAAATAGGGCATTCTTTGCAAAAAATAACCGATATAATTCATTGCAGGGCTCTGATGACGGAGAACGAAGACTTGATGAAATCAACTGAAGCATTCAAGTCCCTGTACACCTCAAAGTGGTGTGAGCTTGTGTCACACTCAGCCCTGAACACCCTTAGCGAGAAAAAATTTAACAAGCCATCAACCTTACCATTCACGCAAGATGTACAGCTTCTTCACAATCACCTCAAACAGGCTGCAAAGGTTGCCTTTGACAGACTGAAGGAAACAGCATCTCCCCAAAGTTACGCTGACCTTGCAAAAGCCACTCTTGCTCAGGCAATAGTTTTTAATCGAAGGCGTGCTGAGGAAGTGTCCAAAATGCGTTTGAAGAACTTCACTGAAAGAGACACAAGCCCACTTCATGATGATGTGTCCTTGGGATTGACCAAGTTTGAAAAGAAGCTCTGCGAACACTTCAGCCGAGTGGAAATCAGAGGCAAGCGTGGACGGAAAGTTGCAGTTCTCCTCACACCAGGCATGGTGGAATCCTTGAATCTACTAGTCAACAACAGAAAGGAATGTGGTGTACAAGATACCAATATCTTTCTCTTCGCTAGAACAAAATGTTCCAGCTACTATAGGGGTCAAGACTGCTTGAGACTCTATGCAGCAAAGTGTGGAGCCAAAAAAACAGAATATCTTCGCTCAACCCAACTTAGGAAACATGTTGCAACCCTTTCACAAATATTAAATCTGAAAGATAATGAACTGGATCAAGTGGCTGATTTTCTTGGACATGATATACGTGTCCACCGCGATCACTACAGACTCCCTGAGGCAACCATTCAGCTTGCAAAAATCTCAAAATTACTTTTGGTGATGGACAAGGGTTGTCTTGGAAGCATCCAGGGAAAATCCCTTGATGATATTCAAATCGAAGGTCTGCAAAAAATATGTTCAATACCAGGCCCAAAATTTTCATTCAAAAGTATTGCATTCTAACTAAATAAATAAACATGGTATGTTTTCAGATCAGATCCAGTTAACTGATACTGAGGATGACACGGATGATGAATCTGCTTGTGCCAGTTCATTAAGCAAACCAAAAGAGATTTCCGCATCAATATCAGAAGCCTGCCTGAATGGAGGTAATTATAATGTATTTTTTATCGGCCTTACAAATAAGGTAGTGGTAGTAGCCTGTAAAGTGCCACTCGACTTCTACAGAGAACAGACACACACAGACTGTTAATCAGTGGTACTGCATATTTGTGGAAATACCAACAGACAGATGTGCTCTGTATTAATATATTTAAGCTAAGTAATAAATTAATGAACCAATATATTTTCTTAAAAAAAAAATATATATATATATATATATATATATATATGTCAACATTTTGGTAATTTGCTTAATTACTCATTCTTAATTTAAAATAAATAAATAAAACCTTAAAGAAAAGACAAACACCGGATATATTGTTACAAGTTTTATTAATAACATAATTAATGCAGATTTATTTTAAAAATTGTGGTAACACTTTATAATAACGTCCAGTTATAAGTCATTTATAAGTGATTAGTTAATGATTAACTAATCATTTACAAAACATTCATAAGCGATTAATAAGTGATATGCTAACAATTTGTGTATGTTTTGTTAATTCATTTAAAAGTCATTTACAAGTAATTAGCTAATGATGAACTAATCATTTACAAAACATAACTATACATTCACAAATGATTAAGTAATATGCTAACGATTTATAAATCTGTCATAAGTTATCTTTATAAATAGCATCATGAAATAATCAAACAGATCCTTAATGGTTAATAGTTACTAGTTAATATATTATTAATCACTTATAGATCATTGAAATGTCAACATTGTACTATTATCTCAATAAACATTATAAATCATTTACAAAGCTTTCTGCATCCCCTAATCTAAAGTGTAAACTACTCATCAGTTGTAAATGTTTTACAAACCTTCCAGGTTACAGGTTGTTTGTGAATATATATATATATATATATATATATATATTTACGCACACACGACTTTTTTTGTAAAACATTTACAAAAGTTTGTAAAAAGTTTGTAAAACATTTACAACTGATGAGTAGTTTACAGTAGTTTAGTAGTTTAAGTTTCAGATGTTCAGCTGTTATTGTGGTTGATTTTTTTTTTAGCATTATTTTTATCCACACTCATTTTCATAGAACTGTTGCATTGTAAAAAGTTAAAGTGCAAGACAATGTGGAGACAAACAAAAAACCAACAACATATGAATACAAGCCAGAATTCATACACTGGTTGCCATGAGCGTAGTTATGTTTCATGGCTGCATGCTAACAACGAGGCTATTGCCACCCATAAAAAAAAAAAATAATAATTTGTGAATGCACAAATATGTTGGTCAGTCATTCTTATATGTACACTTGAATACACACTATGAAAATTCTTAATCTAATAATAATAATAATAATTTATTATTATTTTTACTATTTATAATATTTTAATAAGCTACAATAACACTAATTACATATAATTATTAGTGTTAATATTGTTGTAATTTATTTAATAATGTATACAATTTTTACAGAAATATGAAAAACAACAAATAATTATGCATTTTTAACATTATTTCTACATATATAAATGACGTGCTTAAATATTATTATTATTATTATTATTATTATTATTATTGTATAATATATATTATATATATATATATATATATATATATATATATATATTACAATAATAATAATAATATTGTATATATATATATAATTATTAGTGATATTGTTGCAATTCGTTTAATAAAATATGAAAAAATATATAAAAAATTAAGTTTTATTTCACATTTAAACTATTTCTACACACGCATTTATGTGTGCTGACAGCAATTAAGTGTTCAGATATATGTAGTAGTATTATTATAATTATTATTTTACATTTACCATTTTATAAAATTTTAATAATGTACAGGTGCATCTCAAATTAGAATGTCATGGAAAAGTTCATTTATTTCAGTAATTCAACTCACATTGTGAAACTTGTGTATTAAATAAACTACTTCAGTCTGTGTGCATTGAATTTAAGTCTTTGGTTCTTTAAATTGTGATGATTTAGGCTCACATTTAACAAAAACCCACCAATTCACTATTAATCTCAACAAATTAGAATACTTCATAAGACCAATAAAAAATTTTTTTTAGTGAATTGTTGGCCTTCTGGAAAGTATGTTAATTTACTGTATATGTACTCAATACTTGGTTGGGCCTCCTTTTGCTTTATTTACTGCCTAAATTCAGCGTAGCATGGAGGTGATCAGCCTGTGGCACTGCTCAGGTGTAATGGAAGCCCAGGTTGCTTTGATAGCGGTCTTCAGGTCATCTGCATTGTTGGGTCTGGTGTCTCTCATCTTCCTCTTGACAATTGTTTCTCTGTGGGGTTCAGGTCAGGCGAGTTTGCTGGCCAATCAAACACAGTAACACCATGGTCATTGAACCAGCTTTTGGTACCTTTGGCAGTGTAGGCAGGTGCCAAGTCCTGCTGGAAAATTAAATCAGCATCTTTTAAAAAGCTGGTCAGCAGTTGGTTTTCAAAAAACACAATGGACCAACACCAGCAGATGACATTGCACCCCAAATCCTCACAGACTGTGGAAACTTAACACTGGACTGCATGCAACTTGGGCTATGAGCTTCTCCACCTTTCCTCCAGACTCTAGGACCTTGGTTTCCAAATGAAATACAAAACTTGCTCTCATCTGAAAAGAGGACTTTGGACCACTGGGCACTTCTCCTTAGCCCAGGTAAGACACCTCTGTCTGTGGTTCAGGAGTGGTTTAACAAGAGGAATGACAACTGTAGCCAAATTCCTTGACACGTCTGTGTGGTGGCTCTTGATGCCTTGACCCCAGCCTCAGTCCATTCCTTGTAAAGTTCACCCAAATTCTTGAATCGATTTTGCTTGACAATCCTCATAAGGCTGCGGTTCTCTTGGTTGGTTGTGCATCTTTTTCTTCCACACTTTTCCCTTCCACTCAACTTTGTTAACATGCTTAGATACAGCACTCTGTGAACAGCCAGCTTCTTTGGCAATGAATGTTTGTGGCTTACCCTCCTTGTGAAGAGTGTCAATGATTGTCTTCTGGACAACTGTCAGATCAGCAGTCTTCCCCACGATTGTGTAGCCTAGTGAACCAAACTGAGAGACCATTTTGAAGGCTCAGGAAACCTTTGCAGGTGTTTTGAGTTGATAAGCTGATTGGCATGTCACCATATTCTAATTTGTTGAGATAGTGAATTGGTGGGTTTTTGTTAAATGTGAGCCTAAATCATCACAATTAAAAGAACCAAAGACTTAAACTACTTCAGTCTGTGTGCATTGAATTTATTTAATACACAAGTTTCACAATTTGTTGAATTACTGAAATTAACTTTTCCACGACATTCTAATTTATTGAGATGCACCTGTACAACAATAACACTAGTAATTAATCATACATAATTATTGGTGTAAATATTGATGTAATCTTGTTTAAAAAAACCTATAAAATATTTACAGAAACATGAAAAATAATCATAAATAGTATATATTTTTAGTATATTTCTACACATAGAAATTAAGTTATTATTATTATTAGGTGTTTACTATTTTATAATATTTTAATAACACATTTCAACAATAACACTAATTGCATATAATAATGTTATTGTTGTTGTAATAAGTGCTCAATTAGTGTATGGTTGTTGTAAAATTATTATTATAAATTATTGAATTATTATTATTAAAGTAGAATCAAATATTAATATTTGTTTTTAAATAATTACAATTATTATTATAAATTATTGAATTATTATTAAAGTAGAATCAAATATTAATATTTGTTTTTAATTTTCGTATGTGTATACATAATACAATTAATTAATTTCTAAAATTCTTATTGTAAATGTATACATTTAAATGTTTAAATATATTTATACACAGTAATTAATAAAACATTACAGCATGATAAGTTCAATTAATTTATTTATTTCAAGTTCAATTAAATTATTATATCCATTTATTTTTAATAATCGTTGTGTGCTTGCATTTTATTTCATTATCTCTTGAGAGTGTGTATATGAATTCTGACAGCATTCTTCATCTAGCAGGGTTCAGACTGAAGTGCTGCACACATAAGAGCTAACAGTGCATTCTGAAACTCATTGAATATTTTAATTCATTTGCAGACTTTGCGATATAACTTGCATTCCATTATGCTTTACTGATTTTATTTTGAAATATTGTGCAACCCTAAAATAATATTAGCCAAAAAAAATAAAAATTCCACATGAGCTAGCATTCTCCTAGCATTTGTCAATTCTACCTATGCCACGGCCGGCCCTGACACATTATCAGTGTATTTTCTGGAATCTCTGTATCGAAGAGGCTTAACATTATTCTAAACCCACAGGATTTTGGAGCTACTTTATACTAGAGGGGTAGTTTACACAAACTTTTAAATTTGCTGTTAATTTACTCACCCTCAGGTCATCCAAGATATAGCTGCCTGTTTTTTTCTTCAGTAGAACTGTAAAGAAGAGTTTATGCTCAAGTCATTGTCCTAGCTGATTCAAACAATGCAAGTCAACAGCTACAGTCACATTTAGGCTGATGATACCTGGGGCAACTTTTTGATCAATTGTATGGGATCAGATTCCCACCAAAAGTATTGCAGTCACAAATAAAAAAAATAACAAGCGTGAAAACAATTTAAAAACGCAACTAAAAAATATATTGCGCAAGATTTAAAATTGAAAAAGTTTTCAGAATAGCAAACAATGGTCACAGATAAAAAAAATAATAAGCGTAAATAAAAAAATTAATAAAGCATTTTTAAATGAATCAAAAAATGTAAACAAATTTAAAATCATATTGCACAAAATTAAATTATTAATGCAAAATTATCTGACTTGTGCACAAAAACATGTTTTCCTTGGTTATATTTCTCTGTTTTTTCTGCTCTCAGATATTTTCTGTTCATATTTTTATTTTTTATATGCTTATGTGGTTTTTCCCTTCGCGCTTGTTTCCATGTTCTGTGCATGCTTTTCCATATGTTGCGGTTAAAGTTTCATGTAAATCAGAGCGGGATTAAGCATCATCATTGGTCCACTCGAAACAAGGGCGAAGGGAAAAACAGCTATTTAAATTTTGTGCAATATGATTTTAAATGTTTAAAGTTTAAAATCATACTTCATGCTTAGTTTTTTTTAAATGCGTTATTAATTTGTTGATTCATGCTTATTATTTTTCGATCTGTGACCATTGTTTGCTATTCTGAAAACTTTGCTTTCAATTTTAAATCTTGTGCAATATATTTTTACTTACGTTTTTAAATTTTGTTTTCACACTTGTTATTTTTTTTATCCGTGACTACAATACTTTTGGCGGGAAAATTATCCCATACAATTTTGCCAGACAACTTTTTTGAGCAATGTTGCTTGGACACTTTTCTATTAAGAATGGGTAGAGAGTTCTATCTGGATAATTTAGATCGGTCGTGGGCCATGTGTCTCACCTGGTTGCTCGTCGACGGCAACATTGCTCAAAAAGTTGCCCCGTGTATCATTAGCCCGAGATTAAAAAAAAAAAAAAAAACATACAGGCAAATCAAAATTAATACTAGTGTATCCTGTTGATACATTGAGGTCTTACGAAGCAAAACGATTGGTCTGTGCAAGAAATAACATAATTACCTTTAATCCTCAGCAAACGGTCCTGAGCACGTTCAACACAGTCTGGAGCATGAGCTTCCTGTTCTAACATTTAATGTGCTCAAATATTTAAATTAATTATGCATTTACAATGCACTTATTGTGTAGATACAAATATTTATAGTGTACTTCTATTTAAAAAAAAAAAAAAGCCTTAAACCTACCTGTACCACTAAACCAGTCCTTTACCCCCAAACATATCTCACCTCAATAGTAGCATTGACGCATTGTACCTAACAATTAACAGTTAATTAATGCTAAATTCTTTCATACAAATGCGATGGCTGATGACCACCTCTATGAAATTAAGGTTATGTATTTTTATATGTTAATAGGGCTGCCCTTGGCTGAAGATTTTTTTTTGGTCGACTAGTAGTCTTTTATTTTAAACATTAGTCGACGAATCACACATTTATTAATAAACCATTTAAATCATCATAATGAGCCTTTAATTGCCTAAATAGCCTAATAAGCACTCAAACGCATACATGAAGTAGGCTGTGTTAACATTTTAATAATCTATTGATAAACTAGTGCTTTCTTTGTTTTTGGCTTAAGAGATAAAGTCAGCAACACTGACGCCTGTTTCACACACACTCCGTTTGCAGTGTGTATGAGGTGTGTATTTTTTCCACACTCATGTTAATGGATTAACGTTCACACTGCACACGGTTGCAGTCTCTCAGTGTGTTCCAGGAGCAGGGCGTCTGCAGCAGTGCAGAGATTGAGGTTGTATGGGATCAGATGCCGCGCTGAATTAAAGTGACACTGCATTGTTTGCAGTAAAAATTAACATGGGTTGACACGGAAATGTAATAATTTCACAATAAATAGATATAATTAAAGCTGCAGTCCGTAAGTTTTGCCTCTTTGTCGCCATCTCTGTTTGAAAACCTGGAATTGCAGTTACTCGCAGAATTATCTTCATTGCTGGTCTGTACTCTGGCACAGCTCCAGTGCAGATGAATCTAATATTTTGAGGTGAATGTGTTGCTGTCAGTCACCGCACCGGTGTGGATGTTTACTGTACTTCGCAATGACAGATTCTAGCCTACGTCTTGGAATATAAGACCCAAATAAGAATTTTCACCAGATATTGTCATCTGAACAAGTAACAAGTCTGCCATGTTTGTTCTGAAAAAAAACACTACCATAAATCACACTACCAATGGTGATTAAATCTAAAGATCGGTTAATTAGCTCATATCACATCTGAGCAAGCAAAGTATTATTATTGTTCTACTTTATTCTCAAATTATTAATGTTAACAACATCAGCATTGCGTGACTATGAGTATAGTGTATATTAACGTGTAGATTTTAGTGTTGTCACGATACTGGAATTTCTAACTTCGATACGATACCTTGAAAAATATCGATATTCGATACCATTTTCGATACCATGGAGAAAAAAACTGCCACAATATTAAGGGGGTAATTTTTTTAATTTAAAGATAAATGTAACAAGTCGAGAACATGTGGTATATTTTACATGAACAAAAAATGTCTTGAGGTACTGCATTTGTTGATTTATTAATCTTTTATTAATCTTAGTTAAATGTTCATTTAAACTAACATTTACTAATAAATGTACTAATTAAAATCCAAAGTTCTATTTGTTGATATTTTTTCATTGGACCAGAGCTAACATGATCCGTTGTATTTTTATTACGTACTGTTATCAAAGACTAAAATATACTGTAACAAATGCATTGCTCATCGTTCATAAATGCTGGTTAATACATTAACGTTATTTGATGAACAGATTTAAATGCAAACATGCATGCATCACACGCGAAAACAATGCTCAGTGGAGCGATATGAAGACAAATTGCAGAATTTAAGTAATAATTTTTTGAATAAAGTTAAATAACTGTGGTCAAATGTAAATTAACTGGTGCTTAAAGTATTTACTTGTCTAAGATTCCTCAGTCAGATTATATTAACTTTAAGAATTACAATGAAAAAACAAGACAACACTCATATCAGCAACAATACTAGGCCATCTTGGTTAATGTTTCAGTAATGTTAAAATGAGAACAGTTACCAACCTCTCGAAATTCTGAATATCGATCCGGGTGTCTGTCTTTCAGGTTAGCGCTGCTCTGTAGCAACTCATTTGCTTCATAACCAAAATATTTCCAGATATAGGGCCCTATGAAATCCGTTATATTTTTTCCCAAATTCAGTTTTATTTTTTTCTACATTCAGTTTTTTCCATTTTAATTTTTCTGGATTCCATTTTTTTCCGTTTGAATTTTTTTGGACTCTTTTTTTGTTTTGTTTTTAATGGTCAAATTAAATGCTATTAATCAAAAAGCATGTCTAATTCATTAAAATCATGAAAATTATACAATTTAACATTTTGACACGTTTTGACACGTAATAAAAAATGTTTTATTTTTTTCTCACCTTTTTCTCTGTGTTTTAGCATGTCTATTATTTGAATGCATACAAACAATTTGTATTTATTCTTACAGTAGCCTTATGAAATGTGTTTTCCCCCTCAGAAATTCTGTGTTGTGTATTTAAATTTTACTGGATATCAGATGAAGGCATAAAACAATTTTAATTAATTTATATTTGAATTAATGAAAATTAAACATTTACATTTTTGGCAAATGAAGGGGATTTACTATTAAAATTAAAATATTTTGTGATTATTTCTTTAAAAAAATGAACAGTAGTAGTAAGTAGTAGTATTATGTACATTCTACTAAATAATAGTAATATAGCCTATTTCTGGCACACGTCTTTAATAGGCTGTTAAACTGAACTTTTATTTTGACGGGTTGCCGTGAATACTTCTAAAGTTCTGTCTTCTAAAGTTCAAATTAAATGTTAAAATGCTGGTAAAGTGCCTTTCAGATCAGTTCTGGAGATATTGTTGATGTATTTATGTCCTCATTGAGACGGCAGACGCTGAAATCACCGCGAGCGCCACATTAGTAAACACAACCGCACGTGCAGCACATTCACACAGAGACGCGCAGAACATGCAGGATTCATATTTAAATCCACTTTTGCAGCTTAATATTTACAGATACTAGTCCATATCGCGATTTGATTTAAGTGTAATGACCTACTTTTGATTAATTCATCCAAACTTTGACAAATTCCGTGACATTCCGCGTTAAATTCCGTGTTTATGACTGGATTCCGTGGCGTTCTCTGCATCGCGGAGATCATAGATCCCTACAGATAGCGCTCCTGCTGTGTTCTTTAACAACCAGAGCAGTCTATTTAACCAGAGCGAAGGAGACGAGTGCGGTCACGTGTGGTGCTTGTCCACACGCCTTTGGAGAGAAGTGAAAGTGACAGCTCGGCTAGTATCGGTGTATCCATACTTCGGGAAATTAATATTGGTACCGTTCAGATATTTCAGTATCGATATTTATCGAAATATCCATATTTTTGACAACACTAGTAGATTTCAATTTCGGTACAGTCTAATCTAATTGTCATGCCATTCGAATTTCATATTAAGAAATTATTTTAACTCAAAAAGCAAATTATACTCCAAACTGGTTCTATTTAAAATAGAAATCCTGTGTAATCCCAGGCTATCTGTAATCAGAAGCACATTTAAAACTGGAATATAATATAATTTCATTCACAGGTGTTTCATAAACACATAATCCTTTCTGGATTACAATCCGCCATCAAAATGCTACATTTAATTATTCGAGCTGCTGTGAGAAAAGGCTATAAACGATCCTCCACCTGCAGGATCCTCATGTGAGATAGTCTACTAGCCGGGAAAACTTCTTTATATTTACAGACGTGACGTAATGATGCAGTGCCATTCTTGAATCTCCCGTACCACTCAAATTAGAAAACATTATTATAAGATAACCATTGTGAATCGGGCTAGAGTAAGGTGATAGTTTTGAACACTGTCTGGTTATGTACTTGCTCATATTGATTTCAGATCATTTTTAACCAAAAAGGTTATGGAGTGCAGCTTTAATGTCTACTGTGTTTCACAGTCAACACGTGGCTTTTAGACTAGGCTTAAAACAAGGAAAAGTTCACTTTTAGATAAACAAGGCAACATAATAGATGTGCTTGTGAAGGTAGAAAAATAAAGTTCTTTAAGACCCGCGGGTGTGACGGAGAGTGAAACCCCATATATTGTATGTTTTCGGCTCGTTATCTCAGCCGTTTTTCTCTTTTGGCTGATAATTGTCGGCAGCCGAAAATTTGGTGCATCCCTAGTATATTTATGACGAAATTATGAATGTGAGTTCTGCTCGTGGACCGCTCATACTCACCGGAAAAGCAAAGTCCGCACAAATAACGCACCGACAGGATATTTCTTTGTAGTATATTTGTTTCTGTCTGCAACAGCACTACTGTGTTGAAACAAGCTCTGCTCACATGCTCTGATAATAATAGCTTTGTAGGATTATACATTATTTGTTTAACGTGAACAATACATTACAGTATTTATTAATGTTTCCTAATATACTTACACACTCTACCAGTCACAAGTTTTTGAACAGTAAGATTTATGTTTTTTAAAGAAGTCTCTTCTGCTCACCAAGCCTGCATTTATTTGATCCAAAGTACAGCAAAAGCAATAGTGTGAAATATATTTACTATTTTAAATAACTGCTTTGTTTAAATCTGTTAATGTATTTGTATTTGAATATACTTTAAAATGTAATTTATTCCTGTGATTTCAAGCTGAATTTTTAGCATCATTACTTCATGATCCTTCAGAAATATTCTATTGTAATATTCTGATTTGCTGCTCAAAAACATTTATTATTATTATGTTGAAAAGAGCGGAGTAGAATTGTTTTACTAAAATAGAAATAAATAGAAAGTTCAGAAGAACAGCATGTATGTGAAATGTAACATTAGAAATGTCTTTATCATCTTGCTAAATAAAAGTATTAATTTCTGAAAAAAAAAAACAATTATACTGACTCTAAGCTTTCGAATGGTATAGTGTATAATGTTACAATAGTTTTTATTTCACATAACGCTGATCTTTGGATCTTTCTGTTCATCAAAGAATCCTGAAAAAAATGTACTCCACTGTTTTCAACATTGATAATAATCAGAAATGTTTGTTGAGCAGTAAATCAGTATATTAGAATGATTTCTGAAGGACACTGAAGACTGGAGTAATGATGCTGGAAATACAGCTGCAGATCACAGAAATAAATGACACTTTAACACATATTCACACAGAAAACAGCTGTTATTTTAAATAGTAAAAAAATAAAGTATCAGACATTAATAAATATATTGTAATATTTTACACTGCAAAATAAGTTACTGAAAGTTGTATAGTACAAGTGTAAAATTGCAATACTAATAAACTATTTATGTCTTAATTTTTACCATAAAGCTTTTATTTGAAAAGTTTTTAGATGAAGCTCAGCGCTGCTTTTTCCTTATAAGCAGCCAACTCATAATCCTATGATTCTCTGTGTGACTTTTATTGTAATTACATGTATTCAGTAAAGTGGTATAATGCAAATTGTAATAATTAATGGCAGAACAGTTCACAGTATTTTGTTTTCTTGTTTTTAGTGACTGGAAGTGTTGAAGATCGTGAGACCACTGACAGGAAGAGAAGAAAGCTGTGGTCAAAAGCAGAAGTTGCTGCTGTGATGAAACATTTCAAATTCCATATCGCCAAAGGACATTTAGCCACTAAATCAGAGTGTCTTCAGTGCAAAAAAGCTGAAGAGCCTGTGCTGAAAAACCGGTCAGTCCAAAACATCAGGGATTTTGTGAGAAATAGAGGTGTTACACTCAAAAGGAGGAGTCAGTGGTTAGAGGGTGCAAACAGCACTATGCACTAACTTTCAGACTAAGCTGTAAGTTTTCATAGCTGGACAAACATTTTTCTAGCTGCGTTCTTCGTTCTCAAAGATTGTTGCACTGTATAATGACGATTTTACAACTCTTGTTGTAAATATTTGTGTAAAACTGTTTTTACTGGTTTTAAATGCTACAATTTGATGTTTGTTCCTTGCTGCTGTTGTAGCTTACATACACTAGCAGTCAAGTGTTTGAACAGTAAGAATTTGAATGTTTTTTAAAGAATTCTCTTCTGCTCACCAAGCCGGGATTTTTTTGATCCAAAATACTGCAAAAACAGTAATATTGTGAAATATTTGTACTATTTAAAATAACTGTTTTCTATGTGAATATATGTTGAAATGTAATTTATTTCTGTGATGCGCAGCTGTATTTTCAGCATCATTACTCCAGTCTTCAGTGTCACATGATCTTCAGAAATCATTCTAATATACTGATTTACTGCTCAACAAACATTTCTGATTAATGATAATGATAATATTAATATAATCATCATCATCAATATTTAAAACAGTTGATGTTTTTTCAGGTTTCTTTGATAAATAGACAGTTCAGAAGAACAGCATTTATCTGAAATAGAAATATTTTGTAATATTAGACACTATACCATTCGAAAGCTTGGAGTCAGTATAATGTTCTCTTTTTTTTGGAAAATAAGTTATAGCAATTTATACTTTTATTTAGCCAGGAGGATTTAAATTGACCAAAAGTGATGATAAATACATTTATAATGTTTCAAATGATTTCTGAAGGATCATGTGACATGAAGTAATGATGCTGAAAATACAGCATTTTTAAAATATTCAAATAGAACAGTTATTTTAAATCGTAAAAATATTTCACAATATTACTGCATTTGCTGTATTTTGGATCAAATAAATGCAGGCTTGGTGAACAGAAGAGACTTCTGTAAAAAACATTAAAGATCTTACTGTTCAAACACTTTTGACTGGTAGTGTACACTTCTTCATTGAATTAGTTTTGAATGAAATGTTCCATTTTCTGTATTTGACAAAGCTGCTTAATTTTAAGTCATGAAATTGAGAAAGAAAAAAAACAACAGGTTTTTATTTTAGTTTTTTTAAGCATGAAGATGTGAAGTATCTGCATTGTTTGCAATATTACCCAAATGTATGATCACATGGACTGTTTTAAAACTGTTGTAGTCAATCCAGAATGGATGTTGCCATCACTCAGCTGCCTCTTTAATCATGAGGAATTGTTACAGCTGTTATCAATGATTGAGTCTGTTTCATTAAAATCTGTCTTTAGCAGGATTCATTGTGAATGTGTTGTTTTATACTGCACTCGAGTTTAACTAAAGGAGATACACAGTATTTCTATAGGCATTCAGTAGGCAGTCCTTAAGGCCCTTTTACACTGAGTGCGATTAAGCGGCACAAATATGATGAGATAACACTCTTGAAATAAAAGAATAGGTCCCTATGGAGCGATTCACACTGTGAGATAATTCGGAGTATGACAAAGCAACATTTGTTTAATTTTCAACCTTTTATTCCCAGAAGTTTACTTAAACTGAATATAATTTATATTAATTTTGCATTGAAATATGCAATCTGAAGCACTTAAAACAATTTTCAGAGCAGAGAGCATGTTATGACTCAGGGATCTAGAACTTTCAATCTTATGATGTGATCATAACTCACGCCCATCTGAACGATGACGTCCCATACACATCATCATTCTGAGTTCCATTCATAAACAACTGAGAGAAACATTTCTATAGATGTACTGCTAAGCAGGTGTAGAATTTAGTCCATTATAAAACTACATATAATGCATTTTGTCCATTACAAAATCCACTTTAGATCAGAATCATGAGTTATTACAAGCACTTTAAAATGGGTTTTGAGAAAAAACAGTAATAATAATGTGTGTGTGGGTGTATGTATAGTTTATTATGATTTCACAGTCCTAGTAAACCCTTATGTCTTTATAGTGCAGGGTGTTGTCATGTTTGTGTGTATTGTTATATTCTAATGAGCTGTGATGTCATCGTGACATCACACTGTCCTTGCAATCCGTTGTGTCCTCATAATGCAGCTTTCTGTCTTCTAGGACATATGTCCTTGTAATTCAGCAAAAAGTCAGGATGTTGTGTATCTTGTTTTATAAGTGATAAATACAAAATAAATTTTGAGTTTTGATGCCCTGATTTTTTAAAG
The DNA here is from genome assembly GCF_936440315.1 of Barbus barbus. Classification (NCBI taxonomy): domain Eukaryota; kingdom Metazoa; phylum Chordata; class Actinopteri; order Cypriniformes; family Cyprinidae; genus Barbus; species Barbus barbus. The sequence goes on along the minus strand of NW_027636822.1, from coordinate 32,872 downwards.
CATTTCAATTTTTATTTGAAAGCTCTACTATAAAAGGAAAGCATAGTCCCTATAAACCACTTTTTTTTCTGGTTTGAAGAAACTGTCCTTATAATGCAGGCTTACCTGTATGTCTGTGTCTCTGTGTGTGTGTGTGTGTGTGTGTGTGTGTTTAGGATTCTGGGAACAAAAATAAAACTACCTGTTAAAACCTTTAGAAGAATGTTAGGGGATAATGTTCTAATAATGTTGTGACTAAACATTTACAGAAGGTCATCACGTAACTTTTTTTTGAGTGTTTTTAGAGAATGTTATCCTATCATTTGAGAGAACATTCTGGGAACAAAAATAAAACTACCTGCTAAAAACATTATAAGAATGTTAGGGAATAATGTTCTAATAATATTATCACTAAACAATTTTAGAATGTCTTTTGGAGAACGTTATACTGTCTTTTGAGAGAACGTTCTGGGAACCAAAATAAAACTACCCGCTAAAAATATTGTAAGAATGTTAGGGAATTATGTTCTAACAATGTTATCAATAAACATTTTTAGAATGTTTTTAGAGAATGTTATCCTATCTTTTGAGAGAACGTTCTGGGAACCAAAATAAAACTACCCGCTAAAAATATTGATAGAACAATTAATGGTAATGTTCTTAGAACATTTTTAGAACAAAACATTTCTAGCTGGGTACTCGCGCATACATATAAACTTCCATGCAGACACACCTATAAATACTCGCGCATACATATAAACTTCCATGCAGACACACCTATAAATAGCTACACGCGCATACATATGATACAAAAATGGCGCCGCTGATGGCAGCTATTGTGCGTTGCTCCTCGGTGTTTGTATTGTTTTTGTTTGTTTTTCCTGTTTTTTGTTTTTCAAATAAGATCAGCTTTACCAGGGATGATCTACTGAACATTCGGCAGAACACACCACAAAATCTTCTACCGGTTTTTGATTTTTCGGACGTTTTGCTGGACATTGTAGTTGGCGGAGCTGTAGCTCTGGTCAAACGCTTCAGGAGGCGCAGACGGGGAAAGAGAGCCGGCGCGCTCGTGAAACTTCGTCAGCGCGGATTTAGAACGGCGTTGCCTAGCATCCATCTGGCGAATCTCCGCTCTCTACCCAACAAAACGGACGAACTCCTTCTGCTCTCCCGGACAAACAAGGACTTTTCTAACTCTGCTGCTCTATGTTTCACGGAAACCTGGTTGAATGGCGACATACCGGACAGCGCGATCCATCTGCCTAATTACCAGCTGATAAGAGCAGATCGGGACACAGAATCAACGGGGAAATCGCGCGGCGGCGGGACATGCTTTTACATCAATGAGAGGTGGTGTACAGATGTAACTGTTTTAAAGAAGATGTGCTGCTCAGATCTAGAAACGCTCTTCATTAACTGCAAGCCGTTCTATTCGCCGCGGGAGTTCTGCTCGTTCATTCTCGTGAGTGTTTACATTCCACCGCAAGCGCACGTGAGCACAGCTCTACAGAAACTCGCTGATCTGATCACAGAGAGTGAACAACAACACCCGGACTCTGTTTTAATCATTCTCGGGGACTTTAATAAAGCAAATCTCTCCCGTGAACTGCCAAAATACAGACAGCATGTTACATGTCCCACCAGAGACAGTAATATATTGGATCACTGTTACACAACAATAAAGGACGCATATCACTCGGTTCCACGAGCAGCTTTAGGACTCTCTGATCACTGTTTGGTTCATCTTATTCCATCCTACAGGCAGAAACTTAAGTCTGCGAAGCCTGTATTAAGATCTGTTAAAAGATGGACTAACGAAACAGAGCGGGATTTACAAGCCTGTTTCGACCTGACTGATTGGTCTGTTTTTGAAGCTGCAGCAAATGACCTGGACGAGCTCACAGAGACTGTAACATCATATATCAGCTTCTGTGAGGACATGTGCATTCCTACCAGGACTCATCTATTCTACAACAATGACAAACCATGGTTCACTGCCAAACTCAGACAGCTCCGTCAGGCCAAAGAAGATGCTCACAGAAAGGGGGATAAAGTCTTGTACAAACAGGCCAAATACACACTGGAAAAGGAGATCAGAGTGGCAAAGAGGAATTATTCTGACAAGCTCAGGAACAAATTCTCTTCCAGCGATCCGGCTTCAGTGTGGCTTGGATTAAAGGACATCACCAGCTACAAAACACCACCCCCCAGCACTCTGGAGAATCAACACCTGGCAGACGACTTAAACGAGTTCTTTTGTCGTTTTGAACGATCACCCCACACCCGCCCAGAACACCCCTCCACACAACCATTCACACCTCCAGCAACCCCTCTCTCCCCCACACCTACAATTCAAATCAGCGAAGACGATGTGTGCCAGGTCTTCAGGAAAAACAAAAGAAGGAAAGCACCTGGTCCAGATGGTGTGTCACCAGCCTGCCTAAAAATCTGTGCTGAGCAGCTGGCCCCCATCTTCACACAGATCTTCAATAGATCACTGGAGCTGTGTGAAGTCCCCTCATGCTTCAAACGCTCCACCATCATCCCCGTCCCAAAGAAACACAAAATTACTGGACTAAATGACTACAGACCTGTGGCACTAACGTCTGTAGCCATGAAATCATTCGAAAGACTGGTTCTGGCTCATCTGAAGGACATCACTGGACCCTTACTGGACCCCCTGCAGTTTGCCTACAGAGCAAACAGGTCTGTGGATGATGCAGTCAACATGGGACTGCACTTCATCCTGCAACATCTGGACAGACCAGGGACTTATGTGAGGATCCTGTTTGTGGACTTCAGCTCTGCTTTTAACACCATTATCCCGGAAACCCTTCAAAATAAACTAACTCAGCTCTCCGTCCCCACCTCCGTCTGCCAGTGGATCAACAGCTTCCTGACAGACAGACAGCAGTTAGTAAAGCTTGGCAAATTCTCATCCAGCACTCGAACCATCAGCACTGGAGCTCCTCAGGGCTGCGTACTCTCCCCACTGCTCTTCTCCCTCTACACCAACGACTGCACATCTAAAGACCCCTCTGTCAAGCTCCTGAAGTTTGCAGACGACACCACACTGATCGGCCTCATCCAGGACGGTGACGAGTCTGCTTACAGACAGGAGGTTAAGGAGCTGGCTGTCTGGTGCAGTCTCAACAACCTGGAGCTTAACACGCTCAAAACTGTGGAGATGATCGTGGACTTCAGGAGAAACCCCCCTGCTCTCCCCCCACTTACCATCATGAACAGCACCGTGACTGCAGTGGAGTCATTCAGATTCTTGGGCACCACCATCTCTCAGGACCTAAAGTGGGATATTCACATTGACTCCATTGTCAGGAAGGCCCAGCAGAGGCTGTACTTTCTTCGCCAGCTGAGGAAGTTCAACCTGCCACAGGACTTACTGAAACAGTTCTACTCTGCCATCATTGAATCCATCCTCTGCACCTCAATAACTGTCTGGTTCAGCTCAGCTACCAAATCTGACCTCAGAAGACTACGGAGGGTAGTCCGGACTGCTGAGCGAATCATTGGTACAACCCTCCCCACTCTCCAAGAACTGTACTTATCCAGAGTGAGCAAAAGGGCTGGTAAAATCACTCTGGACCCCTCACATCCAGCACACAACCTCTTTGAACTGTTACCATCTGGTCGACGCTACAGAGCTCTGAGCACCAGAACGACCAGACACAGGAACAGTTTCTTCCCTCAGTCAATACATCTCATGAACACTCAATAAATAAACGTAGAACACACAACTAATACATTATCCATTCACCACACTCACTTATTTTATTTTCTCATTTCTAATTTGCACATACTTCACCTGTACATACATAGTCGCCTATATTATATATTATATATTGTGTATTTTTTATTTTTTTTGCTGCTTTGTACATTGGTTATTGGCTATTTCCTGTTATTTTGTTTCATTACCTGTGTCCTGTCCTGTTACTGTCTTTCTGTTGCACTGTGGAGCTTCTGTCACTACAACAAATTCCTTGTATGTGTAAACATACTTGGCCAATAAAGCTCATTCTGATTCTGATCTGATTCTGATATAAACTTCCATGCAGACACACCTATAAATAGCTACACGCGCATACATATAAACTTCCATGCAGACACACCTATAAATAGCTACTCGCGCATACATATAAACTTCCATGCAGACACACCTATAAACATTCGCACATACATATAAACTCGATGCACGCGCATACACATCCATAAAACACTCGCGCATACATATAAACTTCCATGCAGACACACCTATAAATACTCGCGCATACATATAAACTTCCATGCAGACACACCTATAAATAGCTACTCGCGCATACATATAAACTTCCATGCAGACACACCTATAAACATTCGCACATACATATAAACTCGATGCACGCGCATACACATCCATAAAACACTCGCGCATACAAATAACCTTCCATGCAGACACACCTATAAATACTCGCGCATACATATAAACTTCCATGCAGACACACCTATACACATTCGCACATACATATAAACTCGATGCGCGCGCATACACATCCATAAAACACTCGAGCATACAAATAAACTTCCATGCAGACACACCTATAAATACTCGCGCATACATATAAACTTCCATGCAAACACACCTATAAACATTCGCACATACATATAAACTCGATGCGCGCGCATACACATCCATAAAACACTCGCGCATACATATAAACTTCCATGCAGACACACCTATAAATACTCGCGCATACATATAAACTTCCATGCAGACACACCTATAAACATTCGCACATACATATAAACTCGATGCGCGCGCATACACATCCATGACACACTCGCGCATACAAATAAACTTCCATGCAGACACACCTATAAATAGCTACTCGCGCATACATATAAACTTCCATGCAGACACACCTATAAATACTCGCGCATACATATAAACTTCCATGCAGACACACCTATAAACATTCGCACATACATATAAACTCGATGCGCGCGCATACACATCCATAACACACTCGCGCATACATATAAACTTCCATGCAGACACACCTATAAACATTCGCACATACATATAAACTCGATGCGCGCGCATACACATCCATAAAACACTCGTGCATACATATAAACTTCCATGCAGACACACCTATAAACATTCGCACATACATATAAACTCGATGCGCGCGCATACACATCCATAAAACACTCGTGCATACATATAAACTTCCATGCAGACACACCTATAAATAGCTACTCACACATACATATAAACTTCCATGCAGACACACCTATAAATAGCTACTCGCACATTCGCACATACATATAAACTCGATGCGCGCGCATACACATCCATAACACACTCGCGCATACACATCCATAACACACTCGCGCATACAAATAAACTTCCATGCAGACACACCTATAAACATTCGCACATACATATAAACTCGATGCGCGTGCATACACATCCATAAAACACTCTCGCATACAAATAAACTTCCATGCAGACACACCTATAAATACTCGCGCATACAAATAAACTTCCATGCAGACACACCTATGAACACTCCCGCATACAAATAAACTTCCATGCAGACACACCTATAAATACTCGCGCATACATATAAACTTCCATGCAGACACACCTATAAACATTCGCACATACATATAAACTCGATGCGTGCGCATACACATCCATAAAACACTCGCGCATACATATAAACTTTCATGCAGACACACCTATAAATAGCTACTCGCTCATACATATAAACTTCCATGCAGACACACCTATAAATAGCTACTCGCGCATACATATAAACTTCCATGCAGACACACCTATAAATAGCTACTCGCGCATACATATAAACTTCCATGCAGACACACCTATAAACATTCGCACATACATTCAAACTCGATGCGCACGCATACACATCCATAAAACACTCGCGCATACAAATAAACTTCCATGCAGACACACCTATAAATACTCGGGCATACATATAAACTTCCATGCAGACACACCTATAAACATTCGCACATACATATAAACTCGATGCGCGCGCATACACATCCATAAAACAGTCGCGCATACATATAAACTTCCATGCAGACACACCTATAAATAGCTACTCGCGCATACATATAAACTTCCATGCAGACACACCTATAAACATTCGCACATACATATAAACTCGATGCGCGCGCATACACATCCATAAAACACTCGCGCATACATATAAACTTCCATGCAGACACACCTATAAATAGCTACTCGCACATTCGCACATACATATAAACTCGATGCGCGCGCATACACATCCATAAAACAGTCGCGCATACATATAAACTTCCATGCAGACACACCTATAAATAGCTACTCGCGCATACATATAAACTTCCATGCAGACACACCTATAAATAGCTACTGGCGCATACATATAAACTTCCATGCAGACACACCTATAAACATTCGCACATACATATAAACTCAATGCGCGCGCATACACATCCATAAAACACTCCCGCATACATATAAACTTCCATGCAGACACACCTATAAATACTCGCGCATACATATAAACTTCCATGCAGACACACCTATAAACATTCGCACATACATATAAACTCGATGCGCGCGCATACACATCCATAAAACACTCGCGCATACATATAAACTTCCATGCAGACACACCTATAAATAGCTACTCGCGCATACATATAAACTTCCATGCAGAAACACCTATAAACATTCGCACATACATATAAACTCGATGCGCGCGCATACACATCCATAAAACACTCGCGCATACAAATAAACTTCCATGCAGACACACCTATAAACATTCGCACATACATATAAACTCGATGCGCACGCATACACATCCATAAAACACTCTCGCATACATATAAACTTCCATGCAGACACACCTATAAATACTCGCGCATACATATAAACTTCCATGCAGACACACCTATAAACATTCGCACATACATATAAACTCGATGCGCGCGCATACACATCCATAAAACACTCGCGCATACATATAAACTTCCATGCAGACACACCTATAAATACTCGCGCATACATATAAACTTCCATGCAGACACACCTATAAACATTCGCACATACATATAAACTCGATGCGCGCGCATACACATCCATAAAACACTCGCGCATACATATAAACTTCCATGCAGACACACCTATAAATACTCGCGCATACATATAAACTTCCATGCAGACACACCTATAAATAGCTACTCGCGCATACATATAAACTTCCTTGCAGACACACCAATATATAGCTACTCGCGCATACATATAAACTTCCATGCAGACACACCTATAAATAGCTACTCGCACATACATATAAACTCGATGCGCGCGCATACACATCCATAAAACACTCCCGCATACATATAAACTTCCATGCAGACACACCTATAAATAGCTACTCGCGCATACATATAAACTTCCATGCAGACACACCTATAAACATTCCCACATACATATAAACTCGATGCGCGCGCATACACATCCATAACACACTCGCGCATACAAATAAACGTCCATGCAGACACGCCTATAAATACTCGGGCATACATATAAACTTCCATGCAGACACACCTATAAATAGCTACTCGCGCATACATATAAACTTCCATGTAGACACACCTATAAATACTCGCACATACATATAAACTTCCATGCAGACACACCTATAAATAGCTTCTCGCACATTCGCACATACATATAAACTCGATGCGCGCGCATACACATCCATAACACACTCGCGCAGACAAATAAACTTCCATGCAGACACACCTATAAATACTCGGGCATACATATAAACTTCCATGCAGACACACCTATAAACATTCGCACATACATATAAACTCGATGCGCGCGCATACACATCCATAAAACACTCGCGCATACATATAAACTTCCATGCAGACACACCTATAAATAGCTACTCGTGCATACATATAAACTTCCATGCAGACACACCTATAAATAGCTACTCGCGCATACATATAAACTTCCATGCAGACACACCTATAAACATTCCCACATACATATAAACTCGATGCACACGCATACACATCCATAAAACACTCGCGCATACAAATAAACTTCCATGCAGACACACCTATAAATACTCGCGCATACATATAAACTTCCATGCAGACACACCTATAAATACTCACGCATACATATAAACTTCCATGCAGACACACCTATAAATACTCACGCATACATATAAACTTCCATGCAGACACACCTATAAATAGCTACTCGCGCATACATATAAACTTCCATGCAGACACACCTATAAACATTCGCACATACATATAAACTCGATGCGCGCGCATACACATCCATAAAACACTCGCCCATACATATAAACTTCCATGCAGACACACCTATAAATAGCTACTCGCGCATACATATAAACTTCCATGCAGACACACCTATAAATAGCTACTCGCACATTCGCACATACATATAAACTCGATGCGCGCGCATACACATCCATAAAACACTCGCGCATACATATAAACTTCCATGCAGACAGACCTATAAACATTCGCACATACATATAAACTCGATGCGCGCGCATACACATCCATAAAACACTCGCGCATACATATAAACTTCCATGCAGACACACCTATAAATAGCTACTCGCACATTCGCACATACATATAAACTCGATGCGCGCATACACATCCATAAAACAGTCGCGCATACATATAAACTTCCATGCAGACACACCTATAAATAGCTACTCGCGCATACATATAAACTTCCATGCAGACACACCTATAAATAGCTACTGGCGCATACATATAAACTTCCATGCAGACACACCTATAAACATTCGCACATACATATAAACTCAATGCGCGCGCATACACATCCATAAAACACTCCCGCATACATATAAACTTCCATGCAGACACACCTATAAATACTCGCGCATACATATAAACTTCCATGCAGACACACCTATAAACATTCGCACATACATATAAAGTTCCATGCAGACACACCTATAAATACTCGCGCATACATATAAACTTCCATGCAGACACACCTATAAACATACGCACATACATATAAACTTCCATGCAGACACACCTATAAACATTCGCACATACATATAAGCTCAATGCGCGCGCATACACATCCATAAAACACTCCCGCATACATATAAACTTCCATGCAGACACATCCATAACACACTCTCGCATACAAATAAACTTCCATGCAGACACACCTATAAATTCTCGGGCATACATATAAACTTCCATGCAGACACACCTATAAACATTCGCACATACATATAAACTCGATGCGCGCGCATACACATCCATAAAACAGTCGCGCATACATATAAACTTCCATGCAGACACACCTATAAATAGCTACTCGCGCATACATATAAACTTCCATGCAGACACACCTATAAATAGCTACTGGCGCATACATATAAACTTCCATGCAGACACACCTATAAACATTCGCACATACATATAAACTCAATGCGCGCGCATACATATCCATAAAACACTCCCGCATACATATAAACTTCCATGCAGACACACCTATAAATAGCTACTCGCACATTCGCACATACATATAAACTCGATGCGCGCGCATACACATCCATAAAACAGTCGCGCATACATATAAACTTCCATGCAGACACACCTATAAATAGCTACTCGCGCATACATACAAACTTCCATGCAGACACACCTATAAATAGCTACTGGCGCATACATATAAACTTCCATGCAGACACACCTATAAACATTCGCACATACATATAAACTCAATGCGCGCGCATACACATCCATAAAACACTCCCGCATACATATAAACTTCCATGCAGACACACCTATAAATACTCGCGCATACATATAAACTTCCATGCAGACACACCTATAAACATTCGCACATACATATAAACTCGATGCGCGCGCATACACATCCATAAAACACTCGCGCATACATATAAACTTCCATGCAGACACACCTATAAATAGCTACTCGCGCATACATATAAACTTCCATGCAGACACACATATAAACATTCGCACATACATATAAACTCGATGCGCGCGCATACACATCCATAAAACACTCGCGCATACATATAAACTTCCATGCAGACACACCTATAAACATTCGCACATACATATAAACTCGATGCGCGCGCATACACATCCATAAAACACTCGCGCATACATATAAACTTCCATGCAGATACACCTATAAATAGCTACTCGTGCATACATATAAACTTCCATGCAGACACACCTATAAACATTCGCACATACATATAAACTCGATGCGCGCGCATACACATCCATAAAACACTCGCGCATACAAATAAACTTCCATGCAGACACACCTATAAATACTCGCACATACATATAAACTTCCATGCAGACACACCTATAAACATTCGCACATACATATAAACTCGATGCGCACGCATACACATCCATAAAACACTCTCGCATACAAATAAACTTCCATGCAGACACACCTATAAATACTCGCGCATACATATAAACTTCCATGCAGACACACCTATATATAGCTACTCGCGCATACATATAAACTTCCATGCAGACACACCTATAAATAGCTACTCGCACATACATATAAACTCGATGCGCGCGCATACACATCCATAAAACACTCGCGCATACATATAAACTTCCATGCAGACACACCTATAAATACTCGCGCATACATATAAACTTCCATGCAGGCACACCTATAAATACTCGCGCATACATATAAACTTCCATGCAGACACACCTATAAATACTCGCGCATACATATAAACTTCCATGCAGACACACCTATAAACATTCGCACATACATATAAACTCGATGCGCGCACATACACATCCATGAAACACTCGCGCATACAAATAAACTTCCATGCAGACACACCTATAAATACTCGCGCATACATATAAACTTCCATGCAGACACACCTATAAACATTCGCACATACATATAAACTCGATGCGCGCACATACACATCCATGAAACACTCGCGCATACATATAAACTTCCATGCAGACACACCTATAAACATTCGCACATATAAACTCGATGCGCGCGCATACACATCCATAAAACACTCGCGCATAGATATAAACTTCCATGCAGACACACCTATAAATAGCTACTCGCGCATACATATAAACTTCCATGCAGACACACCTATAAACATTCGCACATACATATAAACTCGATGCGCGCGCATACACATCCATAAAACACTCGCGCATACAAATAAACTTCCATGCAGACACACCTATAAATAGCTACTCGCGCATACATATAAACTTCCATGCAGACACACCTATAAATACTCGCGCATACATATAAACTTCCATGCAGACACACCTATAAATAGCTACTCGCGCATACATATAAACTTCCTTGCAGACACACCTATATATAGCTACTCGCGCATACATATAAACTTCCATGCAGACACACCTATAAATAGCTACTCGCACATACATATAAACTCGATGCGCGCGCATACACATCCATAAAACACTCCCGCATACATATAAACTTCCATGCAGACACACCTATAAATAGCTACTGGCGCATACATATAAACTTCCATGCAGACACACCTATAAACATTCGCACAAACATATAAACTCGATGCGCGCGCATTCACATCCATAAAACACTCCCGCATACATATAAACTTCCATGCAGACACACCTATAAATAGCTACTCGCGCATACATATAAACTTCCATGCAGACACACCTATAAACATTCCCACATACATATAAACTCGATGCGCGCGCATACACATCCATAACACACTCGCGCATACAAATAAACTTCCATGCAGACACACCTATAAATAGCTACTGGCGCATACATATAAACTTCCATGCAGACATACCTATAAACATTCGCACATACATATAAACTCAATGCGCGCGCATACATATCCATAAAACACTCCCGCATACATATAAACTTCCATGCAGACACACCTATAAATACTCGCGCATACATATAAACTTCCATGCAGACACACCTATAAACATTCGCACATACATATAAACTCGATGCGCGCGCATACACATCCATAAAACACTCACGCATACATATAAACTTCCATGCAGACACACCTATAAACACTCGCGCATACATATAAACTTCCATGCAGACACACCTATAAACACTCGCGCATACAAATAAACTTCCATGTAGACACACCTATAAATACTCGCACATACATATAAACTTCCATGCAGACACACCTATAAATAGCTTCTCGCACATTCGCACATACATATAAACTCGATGCGCGCGCATACACATCCATAACACACTCGCGCAGACAAATAAACTTCCATGCAGACACACCTATAAATAGCTACTCCCGCATACATATAAACTTCCATGCAGACACACCTATAAATAGCTACTCGCGCATACATATAAACTTCCATGCAGACACACCTATAAATAGCTACTGGCGCATACATATGAACTTCCATGCAGACACACCTATAAACATTCGCACATACATATAAACTCAATGCGCGCGCATACACATCCATAAAACACTCCCGCATACATATAAACTTCCATGCAGACACACCTATAAATACTCGCGCATACATATAAACTTCCATGCAGACACACCTATAAACATTCGCACATACATATAAACTCGATGCGCGCGCATACACATCCATAAAACACTCGCGCATACATATAAACTTCCATGCAGACACACCTATAAATAGCTACTCGCGCATACATATAAACTTCCATGCAGACACACCTATAAATAGCTACTCGCGCATACATATAAACTTCCATGCAGACACACCTATAAACATTCGCACATACATATAAACTCGGTGCGCGCGCATACACATCCATAAAACACTCGCGCATACATATAAACTTCCATGCAGACACACCTATAAATAGCTACTCGCACATACATATAAACTTCCATGCAGACACACCTATAAATAGCTACTCGCACATTCGCACATACATATAAACTCGATGCGCGCGCATACACATCCATAACACACTCGCGCATACGAATAAACTTCCATGCAGACACACCTATAAACATTCGCACATACATATAAACTCGATGCGCGCGCATACACATCCATAAAACACTCGCGCATACGAATAAACTTCCATGCAGACACACCTATAAATAGCTACTCGCACATTCGCACATACATATAAACTCGATGCGCGCATACACATCCATAAAACACTCGCGCATACAAATAAACTTCCATGCAGACACACCTATAAATAGCTAATCGCGCATACATATCAACTTCCATGCAGATACACCTATAAACATTCGCACATACATATAAACTCCATGCGCGCATACACATCCAAAAAACACTCGCGCATACATATAAACGTCCATGCAGACACACCTATAAATAGCTACTCGCGCATACATATAAACTTCCATGCAGACACACCTATAAATAGCTACTCGCGCATACATATAAACTTCCATGCAGACACACCTATAAATAGCTACTCGCGCATACATATAAACTTCCATGCAGACACACCTATAAATAGCTATTCGCGCATACATATAAACTTCCATGCAGACACACCTATAAATAGCTACTCCCACATACATACAAACTTCCATGCAGACACACCTATAAATAGCTACTCGCACATTCGCACATACATATAAACTCGATGCGCGCGCATACACATCCATAACACACTCGCGCATACACATCCATAACACACTCGCGCATACAAATAAACTTCCATGCAGACACACCTATAAACATTCGCACATACATATAAACTCGATGCGCGCGCATACACATCCATAAAACACTCTCGCATACAAATAAACTTCCATGCAGACACACCTATAAATACTCGCGCATACATATAAACTTCCATGCAGACACACATATAAACATTCGCACATACATATAAACTCGATGCGCGCGCATACACATCCATAAAACACTCGCGCATACAAATAAACTTCCATGCAGACACACCTATAAACACTCGCGCATACAAATAAACTTCCATGCAGACACACCTATAAATACTCGCGCATACATATAAACTTCCATGCAGACACACCTATAAACATTCGCACATACATATAAACTCGATGCGCGCGCATACACATCCATAAAACACTCGAGCATACAAATAAACTTCCATGCAGACACACCTATAAATACTCGCGCATACATATAAACTTCCATGCAGACACACCTATAAATAGCTACTGGCGCATACATATAAACTTCCATGCAGACACACCTATAAACATTCGCACATACATATAAACTCGATGCGCGCGCATACACATCCATAAAACACTCGCGCATACATATAAACTTCCATGCAGACACACCTATAAATAGCTACTCGCGCATACATATAAACTTCCATGCAGACACACCTATAAATAGCTACTCGCGCATACAAATAAACTTCCATGCAGACACACCTATAAACACTCGAGCATACAAATAAACTTCCATGCAGACACACCTATAAATACTCGCGCATACATATAAACTTCCATGCAGACACACCTATAAACATTCGCACATACATATAAACTCGATGCGCGCGCATACACATCCATAAAACACTCGCGCATACATATAAACTTCCATGCAGACACACCTATAAATAGCAACTCGCGCATACATATAAACTTCCATGCAGACACACCTATAAATACTCCCGCATACATATAAACTTCTATGCAGACACACCTATAAACATTCGCACATACATATAAACTCGATGCGCGCGCATACACATCCATAAAACACTCGCGCATACATATAAACTTCCATGCAGACACACCTATAAATAGCTACTCGCACATACATATAAACTTCCATGCAGACACACCTATAAATAGCTACTCGCGCATACATATAAACTTCCATGCAGACACACCTATAAACATTCGCACATACATATAAACTCGATGCGCGCGCATACACATCCATAAAACACTCGCGCATACAAATAAACTTCCATGCAGACACACCTATAAATACTCGCGCATACATATAAACTTCCATGCAGACACACCTATAAACATTCGCACATACATATAAACTTCCATGCAGACACACCTATAAATAGCTACTCGCGCATACATATAAACTTCCATGCAGACACACCTATAAACATTCGCACATACATATAAACTCGGTGCGCGCGCATACACATCCATAAAACACTCGCGCATACATATAAACTTCCATGCAGACACACCTATAAATAGCTACTCGCACATACATATAAACTTCCATGCAGACACACCTATAAATAGCTACTCGCACATTCGCACATACATATAAACTCGATGCGCGCGCATACACATCCATAACACACTCGCGCATACACATCCATAACACACTCGCGCATACAAATAAACTTCCATGCAGACACACCTATAAACATTCGCACATACATATAAACTCGATGCGCGCGCATACACATCCATAAAACACTCTCGCATACAAATAAACTTCCATGCAGACACACCTATAAATACTCGCGCATACATATAAACTTCCATGCAGACACACATATAAACATTCGCACATACATATAAACTCGATGCGCGCGCATACACATCCATAAAACACTCGCGCATACAAATAAACTTCCATGCAGACACACCTATAAACACTCGCGCATACAAATAAACTTCCATGCAGACACACCTATAAACATTCGCACATACATATAAACTCGATGCGCGCGCATACACATCCATAAAACACTCGCGCATACAAATAAACTTCCATGCAGACACACCTATAAACACTCGCGCATACAAATAAACTTCCATGCAGACACACCTATAAACATTCGCACATACATATAAACTCGATGCGCGCGCATACACATCCATAAAACACTCCCGCATACATATAAACTTCCATGCAGACACACCTATAAATAGCTACTCGCACATACATATAAACTTCCATGCAGACACACCTATAAACATTCGCACATACATATAAACTCGATGCGCGCGCATACACATCCATAAAACACTCGCGCATACAAATAAACTTCCATGCAGACACACCTATAAATACTCGCGCATACATATAAACTTCCATGCAGACACACCTATAAACATTCGCACATACATTCAAACTCGATGCGCACGCATACACATCCATAAAACACTCGCATACAAATAAACTTCCATGCAGACACACCTATAAATACTCGCGCATACATATAAACTTCCATGCAGACACACCTATAAACATTCGCACATACATATAAACTCGATGCGCGCGCATACACATCCATAAAACACTCGCGCATACATATAAATTTCCATGCAGACACACCTATAAATACTCGCGCATACATATAAACTTCCATGCAGACACACCTATATATAGCTACTCGCGCATACATATAAACTTCCATGCAGACACACCTATAAATAGCTACTCGCGCATACATATAAACTTTCATGCAGACACACCTATAAATAGCTACTCGCGCATACATATAAACTTCCATGCAGACACACCTATAAACACTCGCGCATACATATAAACTTCCATGCAGACACACCTATAAATACTTGCGCATACATATAAACTTCCATGCAGACACACCTATAAATACTCGCGCATACATATAAACTTCCATGCAGACACACCTATAAACGTTCGCACATACATATAAACTCGATGCGCGCGCATACACATCCATAAAACACTCCCGCATACATATAAACTTCCATGCAGACACACCTATAAATAGCTACTCGCGCATACATATAAACTTCCATGCAGACACACCTATAAACATTCGCACATACATATAAACTCGGTGCGCGCGCATACACATCCATAAAACACTCGCGCATACATATAAACTTCCATGCAGACACACCTATAAATAGCTACTCGCACATACATATAAACTTCCATGCAGACACACCTATAAATAGCTACTCGCACATTCGCACATACATATAAACTCGATGCGCGCATACACATCCATAACACACTCGCGCATACGAATAAACTTCCATGCAGACACACCTATAAACATTCGCACATACATATAAACTCGATGCGCGCATACACATCCATAAAACACTCGCGCATACATATAAACTTCCATGCAGACACACCTATAAATAGCTACTCGCGCATACATATAAACTTTCATGCAGACACACCTATAAATAGCTACTCGCGCATACATATAAACTTCCATGCAGACACACCTATAAATAGCTACTCGCGCATACATATAAACTTCCATGCAGACACACCTATAAATAGCTACTCACACATACATATAAACTTCCATGCAGACACACCTATAAATAGCTACTCGCACATTCGCACATACATATAAACTCGATGCGCGCGCATACACATCCATAACACACTCGCGCATACACATCCATAACACACTCGCGCATACAAATAAACTTCCATGCAGACACACCTATAAACATTCGCACATACATATAAACTCGATGCGCGTGCATACACATCCATAAAACACTCTCGCATACAAATAAACTTCCATGCAGACACACCTATAAATACTCGCGCATACAAATAAACTTCCATGCAGACACACCTATGAACACTCCCGCATACAAATAAACTTCCATGCAGACACACCTATAAATACTCGCGCATACATATAAACTTCCATGCAGACACACCTATAAACATTCGCACATACATATAAACTCGATGCGTGCGCATACACATCCATAAAACACTCGCGCATACATATAAACGTTCATGCAGACACACCTATAAATAGCTACTCGCTCATACATATAAACTTCCATGCAGACACACCTATAAATAGCTACTCGCGCATACATATAAACTTCCATGCAGACACACCTATAAATAGCTACTCGCGCATACATATAAACTTCCATGCAGACACACCTATAAACATTCGCACATACATTCAAACTCGATGCGCACGCATACACATCCATAAAACACTCGCATACAAATAAACTTCCATGCAGACACACCTATAAATACTCGCGCATACATATAAACTTCCATGCAGACACACCTATAAACATTCGCACATACATATAAACTCGATGCGCGCGCATACACATCCATAAAACACTCGCGCATACAAATAAACTTCCATGCAGACACACCTATAAATACTCGCGCATACATATAAACTTCCATGCAGACACACCTATAAACATTCGCACATACATATAAACTTCCATGCAGACACACCTATAAATAGCTACTCGCGCATACATATAAACTTCCATGCAGACACACCTATAAACATTCGCACATACATATAAACTCGGTGCGCGCGCATACACATCCATAAAACACTCGCGCATACATATAAACTTCCATGCAGACACACCTATAAATAGCTACTCGCACATACATATAAACTTCCATGCAGACACACCTATAAATAGCTACTCGCACATTCGCACATACATATAAACTCGATGCGCGCGCATACACATCCATAACACACTCGCGCATACACATCCATAACACACTCGCGCATACAAATAAACTTCCATGCAGACACACCTATAAACATTCGCACATACATATAAACTCGATGCGCGCGCATACACATCCATAAAACACTCTCGCATACAAATAAACTTCCATGCAGACACACCTATAAATACTCGCGCATACATATAAACTTCCATGCAGACACACATATAAACATTCGCACATACATATAAACTCGATGCGCGCGCATACACATCCATAAAACACTCGCGCATACAAATAAACTTCCATGCAGACACACCTATAAACACTCGCGCATACAAATAAACTTCCATGCAGACACACCTATAAACATTCGCACATACATATAAACTCGATGCGCGCGCATACACATCCATAAAACACTCGAGCATACAAATAAACTTCCATGCAGACACACCTATAAATACTCGCGCATACATATAAACTCGATGCGCGCGCATACACATCCATAAAACACTCGAGCATACAAATAAACTTCCATGCAGACACACCTATAAATACTCGCGCATACATATAAACTTCCATGCAGACACACCTATAAACATTCGCACATACATATAAACTCGATGCGCGCGCATACACATCCATAAAACACTCCCGCATACATATAAACTTCCATGCAGACACACCTATAAATAGCTACTCGCACATACATATAAACTTCCATGCAGACACACCTATAAACATTCGCACATACATATAAACTCGATGCGCGCGCATACACATCCATAAAACACTCGCGCATACAAATAAACTTCCATGCAGACACACCTATAAATACTCGCGCATACATATAAACTTCCATGCAGACACACCTATAAACATTCGCACATACATTCAAACTCGATGCGCACGCATACACATCCATAAAACACTCGCATACAAATAAACTTCCATGCAGACACACCTATAAATACTCGCGCATACATATAAACTTCCATGCAGACACACCTATAAACATTCGCACATACATATAAACTCGATGCGCGCGCATACACATCCATAAAACACTCGCGCATACATATAAATTTCCATGCAGACACACCTATAAATACTCGCGCATACATATAAACTTCCATGCAGACACACCTATATATAGCTACTCGCGCATACATATAAACTTCCATGCAGACACACCTATAAATAGCTACTCGCGCATACATATAAACTTTCATGCAGACACACCTATAAATAGCTACTCGCGCATACATATAAACTTCCATGCAGACACACCTATAAACACTCGCGCATACATATAAACTTCCATGCAGACACACCTATAAATACTTGCGCATACATATAAACTTCCATGCAGACACACCTATAAATACTCGCGCATACATATAAACTTCCATGCAGACACACCTATAAACGTTCGCACATACATATAAACTCGATGCGGGCGCATACACATCCATAAAACACTCCCGCATACATATAAACTTCCATGCAGACACACCTATAAATAGCTACTCGCGCATACATATAAACTTCCATGCAGACACACCTATAAACATTCGCACATACATATAAACTCGGTGCGCGCGCATACACATCCATAAAACACTCGCGCATACATATAAACTTCCATGCAGACACACCTATAAATAGCTACTCGCACATACATATAAACTTCCATGCAGACACACCTATAAATAGCTACTCGCACATTCGCACATACATATAAACTCGATGCGCGCATACACATCCATAACACACTCGCGCATACGAATAAACTTCCATGCAGACACACCTATAAACATTCGCACATACATATAAACTCGATGCGCGCGCATACACATCCATAAAACACTCGCGCATACGAATAAACTTCCATGCAGACACACCTATAAATAGCTACTCGCACATTCGCACATACATATAAACTCGATGCGCGCATACACATCCATAAAACACTCGCGCATACAAATAAACTTCCATGCAGACACACCTATAAATACTCGCGCATACATATAAACTTCCATGCAGATACACCTATAAACATTCGCACATACATATAAACTCGATGCGCGCATACACATCCATAAAACACTCGCGCATACATATAAACTTCCATGCAGACACACCTATAAATAGCTACTCGCGCATACATATAAACTTCCATGCAGACACACCTATAAATAGCTACTCGCGCATACATATAAACTTTCATGCAGACACACCTATAAATAGCTACTCGCGCATACATATAAACTTCCATGCAGACACACCTATAAATAGCTACTCGCGCATACATATAAACTTCCATGCAGACACACCTATAAATAGCTACTCACACATACATATAAACTTCCATGCAGACACACCTATAAATAGCTACTCGCACATTCGCACATACATATAAACTCGATGCGCGCGCATACACATCCATAACACACTCGCGCATACACATCCATAACACACTCGCGCATACAAATAAACTTCCATGCAGACACACCTATAAACATTCGCACATACATATAAACTCGATGCGCGTGCATACACATCCATAAAACACTCTCGCATACAAATAAACTTCCATGCAGACACACCTATAAATACTCGCGCATACAAATAAACTTCCATGCAGACACACCTATGAACACTCCCGCATACAAATAAACTTCCATGCAGACACACCTATAAATACTCGCGCATACATATAAACTTCCATGCAGACACACCTATAAACATTCGCACATACATATAAACTCGATGCGTGCGCATACACATCCATAAAACACTCGCGCATACATATAAACGTTCATGCAGACACACCTATAAATAGCTACTCGCTCATACATATAAACTTCCATGCAGACACACCTATAAATAGCTACTCGCGCATACATATAAACTTCCATGCAGACACACCTATAAATAGCTACTCGCGCATACATATAAACTTCCATGCAGACACACCTATAAACATTCGCACATACATTCAAACTCGATGCGCACGCATACACATCCATAAAACACTCGCATACAAATAAACTTCCATGCAGACACACCTATAAATACTCGCGCATACATATAAACTTCCATGCAGACACACCTATAAACATTCGCACATACATATAAACTCGATGCGCGCGCATACACATCCATAAAACACTCGCATACAAATAAACTTCCATGCAGACACACCTATAAATACTCGCGCATACATATAAACTTTCATGCAGACACACCTATAAATAGCTACTCGCTCATACATATAAACTTCCATGCAGACACACCTATAAATAGCTACTCGCGCATACATATAAACTTCCATGCAGACACACCTATAAATAGCTACTCGCGCATACATATAAACTTCCATGCAGACACACCTATAAACATTCGCACATACATTCAAACTCGATGCGCACGCATACACATCCATAAAACACTCGCATACAAATAAACTTCCATGCAGACACACCTATAAATACTCGCGCATACATATAAACTTCCATGCAGACACACCTATAAATAGCTACTCGCGCATACATATAAACTTCCATGCAGACACACCTATAAATAGCTACTCGCACATTCGCACATACATATAAACTCGATGCGCGCGCATACACATCCATAAAACACTCGCGCATACATATAAACTTCCATGCAGACACACCTATAAATAGCTACTCGCGCATACATATAAACTTCCATGCAGACACACCTATAAACATTCGCACATACATATAAACTCGATGCGCGCGCATACACATCCATAAAACACTCGCGCATACATATAAACTTCCATGCAGACACGCCTATAAATAGCTACTCGCGCATACATATAAACTTCCATGCAGACACACCTATAAACATTCGCACATACATATAAACTCGATGCGTGCGCATACACATCCATAAAACACTCGCGCATACATATAAACTTTCATGCAGACACACCTATAAATAGCTACTCGCGCATACATATAAACTTCCATGCAGACACACTTTTAAATAGCTACTCGCGCATACATATAAACTTCCATGCAGACACACCTATAAACATTCGCACATACATATAAACTCGATTCGCGCTCATACACATCCATAAAACACTCGCGCATACAAATAAACTTCCATGCAGACACACCTATAAATATTCGCGCATACATATAAACTTCCATGCAGACACACCTATAAACATTCGCACATACATATAAACTCGATGCGCGCATACACATCCATAAAACACTCGCGCATACATATAAACTTCCATGCAGACACACCTATAAATAGCTACTCGCGCATACATATAAACTTCCATGCAGACACACCTATAAATAGCTACTCGCGCATAAATATAAACTTCCATGCAGACACACCTATAAATAGCTACTCGCGCATACATATAAACTTCCATGCAGACACACCTATAAATAGCTACTCGCGCATACATATAAACTTCCATTCAGACACACCTATAAATAGCTACTCGCGCATACATATAAACTTCCATGCAGACACACCTATAAATAGCTACTCGCACATTCGCACATACATATAAACTCGATGCGCGCCCATACACATCCATAAAACACTCGCGCATACAAATAAACTTCCATGCAGACACACCTATAAATACTCGCGCATACATATAAACTTCCATGCAGACACACCTATAAACATTCGCACATACATATAAACTCGATGCGCCATAAAACACTCGCGCATACATATAAACTTCCATGCAGACACACCTATAAATAGCTACTCGCGCATACATATAAACTTCCATGCAGACACACCTATAAACATTCGCACATACATATAAACTCGATGCGTGCGCATACACATCCATAAAACAGTCGCGCATACAAATAAACTTCCATGCAGACACACCTATAAATACTCCCGCATACATATAAACTTCCATGCAGACACACCTATAAACATTCGCACATACATATAAACTCGATGCGCGCGCAAACACATCCATAAAACACTCGCGCATACATATAAACTTCCATGCAGACACACCTATAAATAGCTACTCGCGCATACATATAAACTTCCATGCAGACACACCTATAAATAGCTACTCGCGCATACATATAAACTTCCATGCAGACACACCTATAAACATTCGCACATACACATAAACTCGATGCGCGCGCATACACATCCATAAAACACTCGGGCATACATATAAACTTCCATGCATACACATCCATAAAACACTCGCGCATACAAATAAACTTCCATGCAGACACACCTATAAATACTCCCGCATACATATAAACTTCCATGCAGACACACCTATAAATAGCTACTTGCGCATACATATAAACTTCCATGCAGACACACCTATAAATAGCTACTCGCGCATACATATAAACTTCCATGCAGACACACCTAGAAATAGCTACTCGCGCATACATATAAACTTCCATGCAGACACACCTATAAATAGCTACTCGCGCATACATATAATCTTCCATGCAGACACACCTATAAACATTCGCACATACATATAAACTCGATGCGCGCGCATACACATCAATAAAACACTCGCGCATACATATAAACTTCCATGCAGACACACCTATAAACATTCGCACATACATATAAACTCGATGCGCGCGCATACACATCCATAAAACACTCGCGCATACATATAAACTTCCATGCAGACACACCTATATGGAGCTTGAGAGGTCCTGCAAAGAAGAATGGGAGAAACTGTCCAAAAATAGGTGTCGAGCTTGTAGCATCATGCTCAAAAAGACTTGAGGCTTTAATTGGTGCCAAAGGTGCTTTAACAAAGTATTGAGCAAAGGCTGTGAATACTTATGTACCTTTTTTTTTTTTTTTTTTTAATTTGCAAAGATTTCAAAAACTTCTTTCACGTTGTCATTATGTGGTATTGTCTGTAGAATCGAGGAAAATAATGAATTTGATCCATTTTGGAATAAGGCTGTAACATAACAAAATGTGGAAAAAGTAAAGCACTGTGAAAACTTTCCGGATGCACTGTATAAAGTTCTCCTAATGTGGCTGAGAGAATGTTCTTTCTTTGTTATCTTGAAACATTGTAACAATGTTTTACTGAGAACATTGTATAATCTGTTACCTGAACAACATCCACAAAACATCCTTAAAATGTTGCAGGTAAAATGTTCCAGCTTTGTTTACACTTAACATTATAGGAACATTATCTGAAATGAGAAACATTCTTAAAACATTTTTTGAACATTACATTCAAATGTTTTCTCTAAAACATCAACCAAACCTGTACGGAATGTTAGCCAAAGTTCTGAGAACGTTCCCTGCTAGCTGGGTAGTTTGATTATAGTAGGCTATACGCGAGTTTTTTTATTGCACTATTTTACTATTGTTTTTTAATTAACAATATATCATAACAACTTATAAAGATCAAAATCTACAGACGAGATTAACAAATAACATTGGTGTTGTCATAAGTTAACTAATCAATGGGAAAATTTCCTCACCGGCACAACATTTACATTTATTCATTTAGCTGAAGCTTTTATCCAAAGCGACTTACAATTGCTATATATGTCAGAGGTCGCACGCCTCTGGAGCAACTCGGGGTTAAGTGTCTTGCTCAGGGACACATTGGTGTCTCACAGTGGATTCGAACCCGGGTCTCTCACACCAGTGTCTTATCCACTGCACCATCACCACCACCACAACCCTATTCTTAATGTTGGCTATGTTACAGATTTAATGTTGAGCACAATGTTAAAGGCTTCTTAAATACCATTACACTCGGTTGAAGAGTCAAGAAGGATGTGTTAATTTACTGTAGATTTCAATCTGTCATTAGTTGGTGACCCGGTGTAATTATAATAGCATAAATAAAAACAAATACACGTAATAGGCTATGTATGCCAATAGGCAAAA
Source organism: Barbus barbus (assembly GCF_936440315.1). NCBI lineage: Eukaryota > Metazoa > Chordata > Actinopteri > Cypriniformes > Cyprinidae > Barbus > Barbus barbus. Next base: position 7,360 of record NW_027636822.1, on the reverse strand, counting down.
CACATCTGCTTTTCCTCTAGATCACTTTACTATGGAAGCCCGTTTCCGCCAATGAATAAAAAATAAAACAAGGTCATTGCGACTTTTTATCTCACAATTCGGACTTTATAACTTGCAATTCTGAGATATAAACTCGCAATTCTGAGATATAAACTCGCAATTCTGACTTTATAACTCGCAATTCTGACTTTATAACTCGCAATTCTGACTTTATAACTCGCAATTCTGAGATATAAACTCGCAATTCTGACTTTATAACTCGCAATTCTGACTTTATAACTCGCAATTCTGAGATATAAACTCGCAATTCTGACTTTATAACTCGCAATTCTGAGATATAAACTCGCAATTCTGACTTTTTTTTCTCACAATTGCGAGTTTATATCTCACAACTCTGACTTTCTCGCACCATAGAAAACCACTCTCCGTGTAAGGCTTTGCAGTACTTTGTTCAATTAGCTGAACTATATATTGAACTAGATGAATGTTGCGTCCGAATATGATATGATACGGAAAACAAAACGAGGTGAAGGGGCGCCGCTTACTGTTTAGGTCTGGTCTTCTGTCACGGTGCACACACGAGGGAGGAACCAGGAACACGCAGACGAGGATATAAACTCAAATAACATACTTTACTGAACATCAGGACAAGGCAAGGCAGACAAGGACATCACACACCGGGGTTAACGAGTAGACCAGACAGCACGAAACTCAACAGGCAGGAACTTAAATACACACGCTAATGAGACAAACACACCTGAACAGAATGAACTAATAAATCACATGAAACAAGGACAGGAAACAAACCAAATATGGACACAAGGGGCAGGAACACATGACACACAGGACAGAACCCTGACAAAAAGCGTCTGCTAAATGAATAAATGTAAATATAAATGATGGTGCTGGAGATCATTTTTCAGATTTCACAAACATCTTAAGCAACTGTAAAACATACAGCTAACATAACTCTATGGTCTACAAATTCACAAATGTTTTACAAAATCAACCAAATATGTGGTGAAGAGGTTTATAAAGTGGCTAATTACATTGTTATTGTTCTCGTAGTATTCTGAAATCGAGTTGCCCACATATTCCAGAGGAGAAAATCCCATTCGGATAAACGACACTTATGTACTTCTTCAGAGGCCAAAGCCGCATAAACTGAACTGAGCTTGACGATGACATCACTGAAAATTGAGTGTTTACTATTGTTCTTTTGCATTATTGACACACTATTTTCCTATTTGATACTACTGCTTTGACACAATCTGTATTGATAAAAGCACTATATAAATAAAGGTGACTTGACTTGGTTCTGTAGAAACAGTTTTTCTCAGACTGGTGTGAACTATTTACTGTATATGCTTTACACAACCACAGAATGAGGACAGTGCAGCTTTTAGTCTTCGGTAAGTTACTCAGTTTTTGATTTTATTGGTTTTGTAAGGACTGAATAGTTAAAAAAAGTGCATTTGTTCACAATGTTAAATTATAGAGAATAATCTGATCTGTGTTTCTTCACAGTTCTACTGGTGTGGTGTCAAACTACAGAGTGTTTAACTGATAAACAGGTGAAATTAGGAGAAAATGTGACTTTAGACTGTCAGATTGATGTAAAAGAGATTTATTGGGTTTTCCAGAAACTGTCAGATTCTCCAGTGCTAATACTGCGAACTTTCACAACACAATCTACAGCATCTCATATACAAGACCAAAGACTGAAAGACAAATATTCATCACTAACTTCAAGCCGTTTATTTATTAGGAATGTAACTATTGATGAATTAGGAATATATTATTGTGCAAAACTAAACAAAACTCTAAAGATCAGCAATGGCACCAGACTTCACATCATTGGTAAGTGTGTTTAAAATTATCTTGACAAATGAGTTTGATCTGTTGCTATATCTATGAATGATCTAAAAGCAGTTATCATGTACATATTGCATTCAATTTGTATTTTAACCTTTATTTCTATCACAGGTCTATGCACAATTGATGCATGTTAGGTATTTCCAAACACTAAACGCTTGTATTTTCTGTTCAGAAGAAGCTGCTCGAGATCACAATCAGACAGAACTGAAAAATAACTCACAATATCCGAAATACACATCCATAAAACACTCGCGCATACAAATAAACTTCCATGCAGACACACCTATAAATACTCGCGCATACAAACCAAGCCTTATTCCAAATAACACTATTGTTACAATGTACCAATCAATAACACATTGTTACAATGTTTCAAGATGACAAAGAAAGAACATTCTCTCAGCCTCATTAGCAAAACATTATAAGAACATCATTGAGGCTAGAGGTGGTGGAATATTTTTTAAAAACGTTCTTGTAATGTGACATATTAACAAAGCTAGAACATTTGACCTGCAACATTGTAAGGATGTTTTAAGGATATTGTTCAGGTAACAGATTATACAGTGCTGTCAATAAAACATTGTAACAATGTTTCAAGATAACACGCGAAGAACATTCTCTCAGACACATTTGGAGAACGTTATAAGGATGTCATTGAGGCCTGAGATGGTGTAATGTTTTTATAAAACGCTCTTGTAATGTGACATAATAACAAAGCTAGAACATTTGACCTGCAACATTGTAAGGATGTTTTGAGGATGTTGTTGAGATAACAGATTATATAATGTGCTCAATAAAACATTGTTACAATGTTTCAAGATAACAAAGAAAGAACATTCTCTCAGCCACATTAGCAAAACATTATAAGAGCATCATTGAGGCTAGAGGTGGTGGAATATTTTTTAAAAACGTTCTTGTAATGTGACGTATTCACAAAGCTAGAACATTTGGCCTGCAACATTTTAAGGATGTTGTTGAGGTAACAGATTATATAATGTCATCAATAAAACATTGGCACATTGTTTCAAGATGACAAAGGAAGGACATTCTCTTAGCCACATTAGGAGAACTTTATACAGTGCATCCGGAAAGTTTTCACAGTGCTTTACTTTTTCCACATTTTGTTATGTTACAGCCTTATTCCAAAATGGATCAAATTCATTATTTTCCTCAATTCTACAGACAATACCACATAATGACAATGTGAAAGAAGTTTTTGAAATCTTTGCAAATTTAAAAAAAAAAAAAAAAAAAGGTACATAAGTATTCACAGCCTTTGCTCAATACTTTGTTAAAGCACCTTTGGCACCAATTAAAGCCTCAAGTCTTTTTGAGCATTATGCTACAAGCTCGACACCTATTTTTGGACAGTTTCTCCCATTCTTCTTTGCAGGACCTCTCAAGCTCCATCAGGTTGGATGTGCACTGTTGGTGCACATCCATTTTCAGATCTCTCTAGAGATGTTCAATCGGGTTCAAGTCTGGGCTCCGGCTGGGCCACTCAAGGAATTCACAGAGTTGTCCTGTAGCCACTCCTTTGTTATCTTGGCTGTGTGCTTAGGGTCGTTGTCCTGTTGGAAGATGAACCGTCGCCCCAGTCTTAGGTCCAGGTTTTCATCAAGGATGTCTCTGTACATTGCTGCATTCATCTTTCCCTCGATCATGACTAGTTTCCCAGTTCCTGCTGCTGAAAAACATCCCCACAGTATGGTGCTGCCACCACCATGCTTCACTTTAGGGATGGTATTGGGCAGGTGATGAGCGGTGCCTGGTTTCCTCCAGACATGACACTTGCCAAGGAGTTCAACATTGGTTTCATCAGACAAGAGAATTTTGTTTCTCATGGTCTGAGAGTCCTTCAGGTGCCTTTTGGCAAACTCCAGGCAGGCCGTCATGTGCCTTTCACTGAGGAGTGGTTTCTGTCTGGCCACTCTACCATACAGGCCTGATTGGTGGAGTGCTGCAGAGATGGTTGTTCTTCTGGAAGGTTCTCATCTCTCCACAGAGAAACGCTGGAGTTCTGTCAGAGTGACCATCAGGTTCTTGGTCACCTCCCTGACTAAAAGGCCCTTCTCCCCCGATCTTTCAGTTTGGCCAGGCAGCCCTCTCTAGCAATCCTGTCTACAGACAATTCCGTGGACTTCATTGCTTGGTTTGTGCTCTGACTGCACTGTTAACTGTGGGACCTTATATAGACAGGTGTGTGCCTTTCCAAATCATGTCCAATCAACTGAATTTACCACAGGTGGACTCCAATCAAGTTGTAGAAACATCTCAAGGAGGATCAGTGGAAACAGGAGGCACCTGAGCTCAATTTTGAGTGTCATGGCAAAGGCTGTGAATACTTATGTACATGTGATTTTTATTTTTTTATAAATTTGCAAAGATTTCAAACAAACTTCTTTCACGTTGTCATTATGGGATATGTTTGTAGAATTTTTAGGAAAATAATGAATTTAATCCATTTTGGAATAAGGCCGTAACATGAAATGTGGAAAAAGTGAAGCGCTGTGAATACTTTCCGGATGCATTGTAAGGATGTCATTGAGGCCGGAGGTGATGGATTTATTTTTTATAAAACGTTTCTTTAAAGTGATGTATTAACAAAGCTAGAATATTTTATTTGCAAAATTCTGAGGATATTTTGAGGATGTTGTTGAGGTAACATTATACAATTTTCTCAATAAAACACTGGCACAATGTTTCAAGATAACAAAGGAATAACATTCCCTCAGCCACATTAGGAGAATGTTATAAGAATGTCATTGAGGCCGGAGGTGATGGAATGTTTTTTTATAAAACATTCTTATAATGTGATGTAATAACAAAGCTGCAACATTTCACCTGCAACATTTTGAGGATGTTTTTTTGAGGTAACAGATTGTACAATGTTGTCAATAAAACATTGGCACAATGTTTCAAGACAACAAAGGAAGAGCATTCTCTCAGACACATTAGGAAAACGTTATAAGAACGTCATAGAGTGATGGAATGTTTTTTTTTTAAACGTTCTTGTAACATGACGTAGTAATAAAGCTAGAACTTAACCTGCAACATTTTGAGGATGTTTTGAGGATGTTGTTGAGGTAACAGCTTATACAATATTGTCAATAAAACATTAGAACAATGTTTTAAGATAACAAAGGAAGAACATTCTCTCAGCCACGTTAGATAAACGTTATAAGGATGTAATTGAGGCCTGAGCTGGTGTAATTTTTTTTTTATAAAACGTTTGGGAATGTTCTTGTGTTTACAAAGCTACACTCTAAAAAATATGGTTCTTTAAAGGTTCTTTACAGCTAGAAACAGCTCTTTTTATAACCATACTTTAACTGCTGAGACGGTTCTTTGCTTTAAAGTTTAGGGTTCTTTTTTCCCACCATTTGTTTTTCAAATCTGTAACTATCAAAGCTGCTACGGGTTTTCTGGAGCTCAAGACAGACTTTCAACACCCTCTTAAGAGGTAAATGATTAATTTCTTAAAATTTCTATACATTTTACCTTTCAAATTGTAACTAGTTTCATGCCAATCATGTCTTTTTCTCTTTTTAGTTGAACAGAAAATCTATGTGACCAGCTCTGTTCAGTTAAAGATACTTACTTTCTCTTCACTATGTAAATCGGCCTAACAGAAATGTTGAAATAATGATCCATTAATGATTTTAATTACTTTATGCAGAAACACCCAGTCATAAATAACATTCAAGTTATCCCAAGACCTTATATCAAATTTTCTTTTAACATTATAAAGGGCTCACATACTGTCCATTTTTTTCTAATTGTTTTACATAAAAAATTGGACACATTATAACTCTAAATTCAGCTGTGCATTTCAGAAGCTGTCACATCCTACCTACCATCATCATCATCATCATCAGCAAAGAGAAACATAAAGATGGACATAAAGACATTGTGAAGATATTTCAACTTGGTCTTCATTAATTCCATATTATGTTCAGTGTCAACTGGTATTTATTAATGTTTCAGCTAATAACAGTTGTTTGAGCACTGTCATTTTCCCCTCACTTTTCCATTAAAAAAAATATTGACATATGCTGTTTGTTTATTTATTTATTTATTTATTTATGTAAAACCTGAATAGAAGCCACAAGATATTATAAAATCAGGTAGATATAGGGGTGAAAATTAATATTAATAAATAATATATAAAATAATGTAAATACAAATATTAATAATTTAAATATATTTACTGATTAATTGGAAATAAATTGTAACACCAGGTCTTATAAAACTTGTCAAAGCACAGTTCTTTACGGAACCTTATTAAAAAAGAGTTCTATTTAGAACCAAAACGGGTTCTGCTATTGTTAAAAGTCAAAGAACCCAATTTGGTTCAGTTTAGAACATTTTACTGGCAACATTTTGAGGATGTTGTTGAGAAAACTGATTATACAATGTTCGCAATAAAATATTGGCACAATGTTCCATAATAATAGAGGAAGAATATTCTCTCAGCCACATTAAGAAAATGTTATGAGGATATCACTGCGGCCTGAGATGACAAAATATTCTTGAAAAAAACTTTCTTGTAATGTGACGTGTTAACAAAGCTAGAACATTACACATGCAACATTTTGAGCATGTTTTGAGGATGTTGTTGAGATAAAAGGTTGTACAATGATCATTTATAAAACATTGGCACAATGTTCCATAATAACAAAGGAGGAACATTATCAAAGTAACATTTGTAAAATGTTTTAAGGACATTGTGAGGACTAAGACGACAAAATGTTTTTAATAAAACATACCTGTTAAGTGATGTTTTAACAAAAGTAGAACATTTTGCCTGAAACATTTTGAGGATGTTGAACAGAATGTAGAATGATCTTTTATAAATCATTGGCACAATTACAAAGGAGTCAAAACAACATTCATAAAATGTTTTGAGGATATTATTGCCTGAGATGACAAAATCTCATGATATGTGTTAACAAAAGCTCACAATATTTTGAGGATATTTGGGGAATGTTGAAAAAAACCAATAGAAATCATCATAGAATTTGTAATGGTTTTACTGGTTATAATGGTAATTCGACTGGTTTTAATGGAAACTGTAATGGTTCCTGTTGGTCTCTACTGGTAATTGGTCTCCTATTGGTGGCTTGTTAAAACCAATAAATCCTAATGGAACGTGTCCCAAAACACACTATACAGAAAACCATTTTTGTGATCAAATTCATCAAAGATGCATTAAAATGGCTTCTGCCTTGAGTGGTCAGCAGAAGTCAGCTGATTACAAAAGGAAGAACAAGTCTGGCATTTGGCTGCAGTTCTGAACTGTTGCAAATGTGTTTAAGGGAGACCGGGGAGTGTTGTAACATGGGGTTAGTTGAAACACTGTCAGTCTGACAAGTCAGAAAGGAGCTGTGGTGATGTCATCAATATCATACACTCCATTCACATTTTTAATGTTACAGAAGAAGTGGCATGTGAATGTGAATGTGAGCAACATTATAGATAT